>NC_056749.1:449528076-449570576 GCF_019279795.1 Protopterus annectens | reverse complement strand
TAAGGAGAAGGTACAACAGCAGAAAACTAAAATATCAGATATGGAAACAGCTTTAAATGGCATGGAAAGAAGACTCGAACAAGAAGAAGAAACACAGACATTTTATTAAAACAGAACTCTTGGTAATAAATAAACTATATGACCTAGAAAACAGAGAAAGAAGCTCCAATATAAACATTTTGGTTAACCTGAAAAAATGGAGGGAGAATATATGATTACATTCCTTTCTACATGGATACCTAAATTCCTGAATCTGAAAGAAGAATTATGTTAAAGAGTAGGGGAACTCTTAGAGCCATTGGTAAGCCAATATCCATAAATTCACCACCAAGATTTATAGTTATAAAGTTCCTTTCCTTTACTGATAAGGAACTGGTCTTAGAATTGTCTTGGGAAAAAGCACCTTTGAAATTAGGTCAGCATAGTATAAGATTTGACAGTGACTATACAACCAAAACCATTGAACAAAGAAGGAAGTGCTGGCCTTTAACATAACTACTTGTCCCTGTCCCCATCAATAAACACACCACATCAAATGGTGTGATCTGCCCCCCCCATTAAGGAAACCATGGTAAACATTTTCTCCAAAGCCAACTTCATGCTTCTTAAGACAGAAGTGGTGAACTTCATGACACCCATGCAGATGGACAATACAGTTATGACTACTGAATCCTACACAATTGCACTTTATAAGCACTTACACGAGTGCATGGATCGCGCTATCCCAAACAGAACCAAGATGCTATCCTCCAAAAAAGGGAAGCCAATCTGGTGGTCCCCTGCCATAAACAACCTGTACAACAGAAGGAAGAAACTGTTGCAAAAGATTGTAAAATCCCATGAGTGGAGGAGCTCCCTGGTCAGCCTCAGTAAGAAGCTGTGATCCCTGATAAAATCCTCCAAAGCTAGTTATGAAAACAAAATTGCCACTGATTCTAAAGACAGCCACAAAGCATTCTATAGCTATGACAAGAATCTCAATGGCAACACCCAGATCTGCTCTGAGTTACAGCACAATGGCTCTAAATATACAGACCCAACTGATGTTGCCAACATCCTGCAGATAGGTTCATTGCTAACTTAACCCCCCTCTCACCCCTTAAAGAGCCCATCTCTATAACAGAAGAATGCAAAGTTCCTGTAATCACAGCTGCAGAGGTAAAAACCACACTCTCCAAAGCCAAGAACACAGCATCCATGGGACCAGGCAACATCCCAGGCTGCATTCTGCACAAACTACAGAATAAACTGGCACCCCACCTAAGTACCATGTTCAATCATAGCCTCACCTCAGGCTTTGTGCCTGCTGAATGGCGCACAGCGATGGTTATCCCACTCCACAAGGGGGGAGCCACCACGGACCCCGGGAACTACCGCACCATTACCCTGATGAGCCTGGTCTGCAAGGCCATGGAATGTATCATCATGGAACTTATAAACAAAGACATTGATTATATCCAAACTCTGGACCCCACCCAGTTCAGGTTTGTAAAACGTAGATCATGTCTCCTAAACCTGATAGACTTCTTCGAAGCAATCACCAAAGCCGTAGATGAGAGTAAGGTGGTTCACACAGCCTATCTAGATCTTGCCAAGGCTTTTGGCACCATCCCCCACTCTGGAATTATAGATAAACTCACTAAACTAGGTATAAATCCTTTTGTCACAAGATGGGTTGCCAACTGGCTCACTGACAGAACCCACACTGTGAAAATAGCAGACTCCAAATCCGACTTCAGACCAGTGACAAGTGGAGTACCACAGGGTTCAGTCCTGGATCCTCTCCTGTTTGGTATTTACTTCTCTGAAGTACAGACTAACACAGAAGGTCTTTGGCTAACGAAGTTCGCAGATGACTGCAAACTAGGAGCCATAATCAAAACTCCTAATGATGTGGACATCCTACAAAAGGGCCTCACTGAGACAGATGCCTGGTGTCAAAGCCATGGCCTCAAGCTCAATGCCAAAAAGTGCATTGTCATCCCCTTTGGTAAAAACTCTGTACCCATGAACTACAACATAGGCGGTAGTATACTTAACACCAAAAGTGTAATAAGAGACCTTGGGACACAGGTGGACAGTTTTCTCTCCTTTAATAATCACATCACCACAGTAGTCAGAAAATCCTTCTATGTGGCACACCTCATCACAAAAAGTTTTTCATCCAGAAAAAAAGATGTCATTGTTCCCCTCTACTCATCACTCATTAGACTCATTATACAGTACAATGCCCCATTTGGTATGTACCTCACAAGACAACTACAACAACTGGAAAGGCCGCAGAAATACCTCACAAAGAGGATTACCAGCCACAAACAGATGCCCTACGCAGACCGTCTCAAAAAACACCAACTTTACTCCGTCGCATATCGCCTACTCAGAGGTGATCTCTGCCTAACATACAAAGATATGTCAAACCCAGAGCTGTTGGACATGCTCCACTTAAAGAAAACCCAATCCCTCTGAGCTACATGCTCTAGGGACCTAGACCTTGTCACCACAATAAACAGGACATGCCAGACGGATAGATTCCCGTCCCAGAGACTTCCCATACTCAGGAATAAACTACTTATCTATAGCAAACAAAGCTCATCATTAGCACTCTTCAAGAAAAATCTTGATGACTGGATGGGAAATAGGAAATTCACCCCGGGGATCACTTCTGTGGCTCTGCTCGACAGTGGCACAGGAAAATAATTTTCTTGGGTGGCAAAAGCCAGGGGTACCTACCTATGAACCTATGAATTAAACTTCCAACACCAGGGGGGGAACAGAAGAGGGACAAGCCTGACCCTTTTCTCTGCCAACCAGCCTGACCAGGCTGTCCCCCGTTCATCATTCCAAAACCTTCAGCAAAACCTTCTATCCAACCTTATCATACATTAAAAAGGGTCACCGTCAAATTTGTTCAGGTGTATTCCATCCCGTCTGAACCAAACTTGACCCATAGCATCAACATCCCAAAGCCCTATCATATAAACACCCAAAGCAACCAGTTGCCTAAGTATATTAAATTTACAGGCTGATGAGCCCTCTCCAATGCCAGAGTAATAAACATACCTGCATATAACTTCTGTAATTCAAACAGATCCTCACTTACCTAACAGTAGCTTCTTAATTGTTCTCATATAGTTATCTGCCAATTGTACCAGCAGGACTCTAGGAGCACAATGTCACCTGAAACAAAGCAAGCTCAACTGCATGTCATCCTCCCTAACTGCAACCCCGTTTTGCCACCCAATGGATATCATAATGACCAAATGAGATTTCCCTTCTTAAAAGATTAACTTAATACTAATATATAGTTAAAGATACACATTTGATGACCAACATAGCATTTTATGGCCAACAAACCACCCTCTTAATGACTTCAATACATCCATAAAGCAAATGCCACACAGATTGTAGTCCAATGAACTTCAATTTATCACTGCCAATCCTTGCAACAAGCCGTCATCTGTCAGTTTTCACAATATCAACCCTACCCATACCCTTCAAGTATATGAACCACCGTCTAAGATTTAGTAAATCATGTAACCCTACCACACATGCAACTATACTAATCACAGCTAAATCCACCTTGATCAGCTGAACAGCCTTACCTTGTTTCCACACCTGAACCAGATATCTTAACAGCCCTTCCCACCAAACTACTTCCTCCACAGGGAGCTGCAACACAAATTTAACAAATCTAACAATGCCCTACCAGACACCTTCATTTAAAAAGCTACCCAAGAGTCCAGTGCAAGCATTTGATTCTTCTAATTCAACCTGACACACTTCATCTAGCAGCATAAGTAAGTCGTATCACTGCCATATTGTCCAAATGAAAATGAACTCATTTCCCCACAACTTCTCCTTTTAAACCTATGACACCAGCCAAATTGAAACTAATTCCAAATATTCACCATTGAGGCCAGCAGGAGGGAGAGAGCCACAAAAGCGAAACCCTGATTCTAAGATGTTACAATGGGACAACAGGCCTCCAGGGGTAGGAGCACACAAGTAGATGAGCCATGTGTGGTTTTAATGTATAGTAATAATATAGGGGGTGTATGCCAAATCATATGCGATAACTGGAAAATTTTGTGAAGAATCAAAAATAAAATCAGAAAAAGCGAAGAATCAAACCCTTCCTCACACCACTAGCTAGAACCTCCATTGCCCAGACTCACCTAACTTCTACCCTATTCTATGCTTCTGCCATATACATCAATCTATCAAAACACAATCTAAGCAAGCTTGAAACTAGCTATAATAACATAGCTAGATTTATCACTGCCACCCCCTTCAGAATCCACCACTGTCACAACCTTAAACAACTCGGATGGTCAGAACTACAAAACCATCTACTGTATAATCAACTGGTTATCTCACATAATATTCCATGTTAAGTTGTCTATCTCGCCTTCATTCTTGCTGGATGGGTTCGGAGCCGAACCTCGGCTCCGACTCGGCCACTCTAAAAGCTCGAGAGCTAGTTCCACCGGCTCGAGGCTCCCCTATATCCCACAATGCTAGGCGGTAACTCCTCAGATCTCGTTTGCCGCTATAGCGATCGAGGTGCGTTTCAACCGGCTCGTCAGGTTAGTTTTAAAAAAAAAAACGAGTTAATTTCTTAGATAATTTCACCTTTTAAGTTAGTTTTCTTCATAGTTTTATAAAGTGAGTAGTTTCCCCATTCCTAGTCAAAATCCACCCTTTTTTTCCCTAAAACTCACTAGAGTTCTTCCCTTGGGCCTTAGGCCCAGTCCCTCCCTTCCTAGCAGTTGGAGTGACTGTGTTTATAGGGATTTAATTTTCTAAACTACTTTTAATTTAAATTTAATTTAAATTTAATTTAATTTAATTTCTAATAAGTGTAATCGGTGTGTGTGTGTGATTGTGTGCTACACTTTTTCTTCTTAGACATGTCTAAGGAATCAAAGGTCTCAGGCTTTAAGAAGTGTGACTCGTGCTGTCAGAAGATGTCTCTGACAGACGGTCACACTTCTTGTGTGTACTGCCTGGGATCTTTGCACCTGCAGGACTCGTGCTGTTTGCCATGGCTTCAGCCCGAGAGTCCTGCAGGAGCGTAAAAGTAAGCTCATTCTAAGGGGCTTATTGAAGCCTGAGGGTCCCCTGACTCAGTCTTCAGGGAAACCCTTGAAGCCTACCAGACCATCGGCTCTGGTATCTGAGTCGTCTTCTCGGGCTTCGAAGGCTGTTCGAACATCGGCTCCGGCCGGAGCCTATGATTCTCGAACTATTGTACCTGCTATTTCCTTGGCTCCGGCCGGAGCCGAGGCAGACACTGGTGAGTCGGCTCCGATCAGATTGTCGGAACCGACCTCCAGAAAAAGGTCCCGGTCACCATCTATCGGCTCCGTTCATTTGGCTCCAGCATCTCCATTGCTGTCTGAACGGAGCCATAGATCTCACTCCTCTAGGTCATCGAGGTTTCTGATCATGACCTTCAGAGGGTAGTGAGTCGACTTCTTAAGTCCGAGGCACTGGCCCAGATGCTTCAAAGCCCGACTCAATAGTCGATGGCTAATCCTATCACTCAGAATATTCCTCCTCCGACTCCTTTGAGTTCGGAGCCGGGGCGGCTCGGACCCGAGACTGTGGCTGCATTGGAACCAATATCGTTGTCTTCGGTACCGTCGTCTGCTCCGATTTCTTCCTTGGAGGAATCTCGGCGCCGGATTTCCCTCATCGGCTCCGAGGGGGCGAGTGGCATCGGACCCTTGTCCGACCCCGCTCTCCCTCTCGGTGCTTCGGCGCTGGTAAGTTCGGCGCCGACATCGGCCTCGGAGCCATCACTGTTGGTGCCGGGGGAGGTCTTCAGCTTTTCGGAGTGGAGACCTCCGGCTCTGCCTGACAGGGGTGCCTTTGAGGTCATGAAGAGCGTGTTAGAACCTTGTTCAACCCCACAGTCGGCTCCATCTGCCCCTCCCTCCACGGTGCCTCCGGTGATTTCTGCTCACTCCCTCATCCTGTATCGCAGAGAGCCAGCTCCTCAAGTATCCCCAGTGGGGATCTCCTCCTCTTCCGAGGCCTCTCCTGACCCAGCAGGAGAGCCTCCTAGGAAGAGGCAGTGCAAGAGGAAGCACATCGACTCCCCTGAGTCTGTCACCTCCGACACTGATTTAGAGGATTCTGAAGGTTCCCCTCGTTCCCCCTCTGAAGATGTCTCTTTTGCAGACATCCTCGAGATCTTAAAACAGAGGGGGAATTGGCCATCCCTCAACCCTTCAGAGGATGAATCGGTGTATCTTGAGGCATTTGGCTCTCGCCCTTCCACCTCCTGGGTGTCCCCTCCCTTTGACCCACTTATGCAGGTGGTGGCAAAGAAGGCCTGGACGGCTCCTGACTCTGTGGACCCCACTCCCAGGAGACCTTCAAAGTTTATTACTGCCCCCAAGGACAAAGAATTTTTGACCAAAGGCGTTTCTGTGGATGCTATGCTGGTGGCTGCAGCCACCAAGAAGGAGCTAGCAGATCCTTCAGTGCCTGTCCATCCTCCTAACAAGGAGTCTAGGACTATGGACAGGTACGGGAAGCGGATGTTCTCATCAGCAACCTTTTCTATGCGCTCGCTGAGCTACCTGTGTCATTTCACTCGTCTCCAGAGAGATTTGATCAAGGAAGCGAGTGAAATGTTAAAGGATCCAACAGCTGCGGGTTTTCAGGATAGGATGAACTCTCAGCTAGCTACCCTCAACTCAATAGTTAACTCCTCCATGCGCCTCCTTTCGTATGCAGCGGATGGAGCGAATAGAGCGGCAGGTACAGGTGTGGCCTTACGTCGGCATGCCTGGATGCGGCTATGTAATTTTGCGGACCCTTTCAAGGCGTCCTTCACTAACTCCCCGTTTGATGGATCATCCCTCTTTGGTCCTCAAGTGAAGGAAACCCTGACTAGGTGCGAGACTGAAGGCAAGACTCTCTCTGCCGTGGGAGTCCATTTTTCTACTTCTTCTAGACCTTACCCCAAAGTCCAGAAGGGGGGAAAGATGTGGTTCCGCAAACAATCTCAAGGAGCCTTGCCTGACGCACAGAGTCGGTTCCCCTCTAGAGGCAGAGGGGGGAACAATAATGGTAGACGCCACCCTAGAGGCAGAGGGGGCCCGCAGAATCAGGGCAGTCGAGAAACCTTCTCCGACAAGCCTTTTCAGCATCCCTGAGGTGTTGCCCGACTGTCCACCTTCGGAGGCAGTCGGGGGAAGACTATCTCTGTACCCGGAAGCCTGGCAATCCTTAACTCAAGACAAGTGGGTACAGTCTATCATTTCCGAAGGCTATACAATCCCATTCTTTCACATTCCAAAGCAATCAAAAAAATCCCTTCCAGACGTTCCACCCAGTCAAAGGGAGCAAGCAGCGCTAGAAATATCAAAGCTGCTTGCAAAAAGAGCCATTCAACCAGTTCCAGCAGACCAACAAGGGTCCGGAATTTACTCCAAATTCTTTTTGGTTCCAAAGAAAACAGGGGGCTGGAGACCCATTTTGGATCTCAGCAACTTGAACAAGTCTGTCAAGAAAACAAAATTTCGGATGGTCACGCTGCAGTCCATTCTACCCCTTTTGGGGCGGGACAACTGGATGTGCTCTATAGATCTCCAGGATGCATACTACCACATCAAAATGAGCCGACGCTCCAGGAGATTCCTCCGCTTCAGGCTGGGAACCAGTCATTTTCAATTCAGGGCCCTGCCCTTTGGACTCACTACAGCCCCCCGAGTGTTTACCAAATGCATGGCAGTGGTCTCCTCTCATCTGAGACGTCAAGGATTCCAAGTGTTTCTGTATTTAGACGACTGGCTCCTTAGAGCCCCCACCAAGCATCTTCTGCTTCTTGCCAGAGACTATACCTTTCACACATGTCAAACAATAGGCATTTCAATAAATTACGAAAAGTCTGTCTTGTCACCTTGTCGTGTTATTACCTTTATAGGTGCAAATCTAGACACAGTCAGCATGTCAGCCAGACTCACAGAGCAGAGAATAGCAGACATACACAGACAAGTCTCTCTGGTTTTACAAAGCAACAAAATCAAAGTCAGATTGGTCCTGAAGGTCTTAGGGATAATGGCGGCCAGTATTCCTCTTCTTCCTTTAGCCAGATTCCACATGAGAATCTTACAATGGATGCTCTTCACACAATGGTCATACCAACAACTTCCAATGTCCCATTCCATTGTGATAACACAATCGTGCAGGAATCATCTTTCTTGGTGGATCTCATCCCCCCAACTCTTCCTAGGAAGACCCTTTGTCCCCCCCCCCGGTTGCTACACTGACAATGGATGCCTCCCTGATCGGGTGGGGGGGGGGGCATTACCAGGGCAGGATGGTCCAGGGCATATGGCAACCTTTCGAACGCCACTTGCACATAAATGTCCTAGAGATGAGAGCAGTGCTTCTAGCGTTGCAAGCCCTACAACACTCTCTTCCCAAAGGAACTATAGCAATTCAGACAGACAATATGTCTGTGGTGTGGTACATCAACAAACAAGGCGGAACCAGATCCTACCCCCTATGTCGAGAGGCACTCAGACTGTGGCAATGGGCGATTTCTTCTCAGCGGTTTCTGTTAGCAACGCACATTCTCGGGAAGTCCAATGTCATTGCGGACAAATTGAGCAGAGCTATTCTCATGCCTCATGAGTGGTCTCTGAAGAATTCAGTGTTGGACAAGGTTTTTCGAAAGTGTTGCTGTCCTTGCTGCGACCTTTTCGCTACTCCCCAAAACAGCAAGTGCGACGATTATTTCACCCTCTTTCTCCAACCAGGCCATCCCAGCAGAGACGCTCTAGTCCACGATTGGCCCCGGGGACTTCTGTATGCCTTTCCTCCCTTTCCACTGATATCTCAACTAATACAGAAAGCCATCGCTCAGAAAGCCTCCATGATCCTCATTGCCCCTTACTGGCCTTGACAGGTTTGGTTCCCATTTCTTCACCGTTATCTGTTGGAGCAACCCTGGCATCTGGACCCAGTTCCAGACCTCTTGACCCATCAGTCGGGTCAGTTGCACCGCTCCCTCCCTTCTCTGAACCTCACAGCATGGTTTCTCCAATTCCAACTCTAGCCAGGCTTCCTCTAATATCTCACTCAGTTCAAGATATTTTAATAGCCTGTCATAAATCTTCCACTCGGAGGATTTATCTTAGTAAGTGGAAACGTTTTTCCTTTTGGGCGCACTCAAGGGATATAGATCCTTTCACTGCCTCCATTCAATCAGTTCTAGATTTTCTAGCCGAACTTTTCCACTCAGGTTCGTCTCCTTCTACCATCAGGGTTCAATTGGCAGCTATATCTAATTTTCATGTTGGAGTATCAGAGTCCTCCATTATGTCTCACAAACTCTGCAAAGCCTTTTTAAAGGGAGTTTTTCTCCTCAAACCACCTATCAGGGATCCTCCTCCACTATGGGATCTCAACTTGGTTCTGACGTCCTTGATTCTCTCCCCCTTTGAACCTGCGGCTTCATGCTCAATGAAATTGCTATCCTGGAAAACACTCTTTTTAGTAGCTATTACTTCAGCCAGAAGAGTCTCTGAAATTCATGCTCTGTGTACTCGATCCCCTTATCTTTTGTTTCATAAGGATAGGGTGTCCTTACGTACCAACCCCTCCTTTTTGCCTAAGGTAGCTTCACCGGCAAATTTGAATCAAACCATTGATCTTCCTGTGTTCTTTCCTAACTATTCGAACAGATCGGAACAAAAATTACATTGGTTAGACGTTCATCGCCAACTTAGGTACTATTTAGACAGGACCAAAGAATTTAGGAAGTCTGATCAACTGTTTGTTTCCTATGCAGAAGGCAAAATGGGCCTTCCAGTTTCTAAGGTATCTCTTTCTAGATGGCTTACTTCATTGATTACCTTTGTGTATGAGATCAGACATCAACAGTTGCCAACCAAACCTAGAGCTCATTCGACTAGAGCTTTAGCTACATCTATAGCTTTCCAAGACAGACTGCCTATTGATTCGATTTGTGCAGCAGCTACTTGGGCTTCTCCCCATACCTTCATTTCCCATTATAAATTGGACTTAGTCTCTAGAGACTGAGCCAACTTTGGTTCCACTGTACTCAAGAGTCTGTTCCGATAGGCCACCCGGGACAAGGTGCTAGGGACGCGGTCCCATCCAGCAAGAATGAAGGCGAGATAGACAACTTAACATTTAGAAGTTATGTACCTACCATAACGTTCCATGTTAGTTGTCTTCTTCTCGCCTTCTTTCTTGCATCCCACCCTCCTTCCCCCTAGCCTGGACAGATCTAGAGGAGTTTGTTTTGTGACCTTTATCCTTTCTACCACCTCTATATAAGTATATATATATATATTTATATATATATGTTTCCTCAGTCAGGTTTAGGACACCTTTTAGTCAGCCTATAGAGGTGGGTTATCCCCTTTTCCTCCATATTGTGGGACTTTCCTAGCTTACAAATGAGATCTGAGGAGTTACCGCCTAGCATTGTGGGATATAGGGGAGCCTCGAGCCGGTGGAACTAGCTCTCGAGCTTTTAGAGTGGCCGAGTCGGAGCCGAGGTTCGGCTCCGAACCCATCCAGCAAGAAAGAAGGCGAGAAGAAGACAACTAACATGGAACGTTATGGTAGGTACATAACTTCTAATTATCACCTAAATAATACCCCAGTCCTCTCTAATCTGATCTCCCCTGATAGAAATCTTGCAACACTTCGCTCAGCAAATAAGCTATTAATCTCCAGCATTAAATCTAACAATAAAGCTGGGGACTCACTTTTTACTAACACTGTAGGTAAAATCTGGAACAATCTTCCTAGTACACTCACATCTCTCTCATCCACACCACTCTTCAAGAAACATCTCAAAGAACATCTGAAAATTCATTGGCTTTGTCCCTGTTCTAATCCTGACTAAATCCTACTTTCTCCCCCTTAATGCTCTTCTTTCTATACCCCTTCCTCCTGGCCTCTGTCCCCCTCTGCAGCTTTAATCAATAGAATCTAACTTTATTCTATCCCTTCTTTTTTTTTCTTTCTTCTGACCTACAAATCATTACTGTAGAATTCTGAGCATTCTTGTACTTGATTGTATTTCTAACCTTTACATAGACTATGAGATATTATTCATAGACACAATTTTTACTTTTATGTTGTATTTTAAACCTTGCACAGACTGTGAGCCATGATTCATAGAAACAAGTTTGATTCTCTCAAAACATTTTTAATATCTTTGTATTTGAATTTAGTCATTTTTAATTATTGTAATCTTTTTTTGTAATTTTACTAATGCTTGGAGCTTATCTCCCTGGGCCTCTACTGAAAATGGACATGTATCCAGCTAGACTAGCCCAGCCAACAAATGTAAAATAATAAAAATAAAAATAAAAGTAAATTGTTAACTGATGATAAACTTAGAAATGTTATACAGACAAATCCTTCTTTTAGTTTTAGGCATAATAATAACTTGAAGGATTTATTATGTAGCGACAAAGGTATGATAATGACATTTTCTATGACACTTTCCCATGAATGTATGGGTACTTTTCCCTGCAGAAAATGTAAGGCTTGTACTTGCATTATGTGGCAAAACTTTTTTACACACCCCAACACATATGTAAGGTATTATTTTACTCATTCTGCTGACTGCCAGACTAAGAATGTTATTTATTTAGCTCAGTGTAGGTCATGTTGCTCTTTTTATGTCAGAAAGACCAACTGTTTGTTAAAAAACGGGATTTTAAAGCATTTTTCAGCAATACGTTTGGGTGATGCTCATAATGCCTTATGTCAACATATTATAAGCAATGAAGGACATGTGTTCAAATTTATGGTGTTGCAGGTTGTGAAGCTGAACATGGGGGGGGGGGGTTGGTGACATTGTAATTTTGACTGAATATAATGAAGCCAAATGGATTATTGAGCTAAGGGCTGACAAGGCTCCTGCCTTGATTGGTGTTGTACCTCTCAAACCCGCCATGAAGAGGCAGAGAGTTCATTATTGAGATTCTATTGGTTGTTGCTATTTTTTAAATACTGACCTTGATGCTTTGTTAATTATCTGATGAAGAGTTTTATCTGAAAGCACTTACCTGTTTCTGTTTTATTAAAGAATCTGTCATTTTATCTATCAGCCTGGTGGTCCGGTCCTTTTTATTTGAATATTTAACATCTGTCTTGCAATCATGCTTTCTTCCTACCAGCCAATGAGCCACAAACCAATCCCCTTCCAAATTATGCGCCCATCCCAATACCTCCTGCCAGATTAGTAAACAAATACAAATACCAATGAACAGCACAATCCACCTGATAAAAAGCCATACCGTTAAACTGCTTCAACAAGATGTCACAATGCTAAGTCAGCACATACCAACTTATTAGCCCTCACACAATGATGTATGCTTCCTCCCCTGCAACAAATAGATCATGAACCCACAAAAGAAATGATCCAAATAATCTGCCCAACATGCAAATTTCAGGAACTCAAAATTCTCACTGACATCCTCAATCCACACCTTGCCCTTGGATTTCTCAACTGACGCTTTTTTCACCAGGTGTTACATTAACAAACCATGCCTGCATCCTCCAGGAATCCCAGAACAATGCCTTGCATACGCCTTCTAACTTCTGCCTAAGCACTAAATGCCCCATTCCTCACATATCTCCCAAAACAACCGTATGCCTGCAAAGCTCCATCAAACCCTTCACCTGCTCTTAAAAGTCATCCATATAATGTACCACCTCCTGACAACCCAAATAAAATAATATCATACGAATACAATAACCTATCTCCCTGCCATTCCTACTGCATCAAGCCTTCAACAGTATCTTCTTTCTTCCATAAAGGATGAAGATTCCTACAAACTGATCCCTTCCAGTTTTGATTCAATAGAAAATCCATAAGAAAACCCATCTATTAATTCATACGCAACTCCTTAATCAGGAAATAGCATGATCAGTTGCTGCAGTACCCTTACATTAATGGGAAAATGCATCCCCGGTCTTCCCTTTGACTCATGAAATGACACCCCGTTTCTTCACCCCCAAAATTCTATTTATCCCAGCTACCCTGAAATCCAGGAAACAACAAAAGTAGCCTACCCAACTCAGGGTGCTATGAACTGAAATTAACCAACATGCTTTCCTCTTGGTCACTTGCACAGCTGAATACATACCCACACACTTCAAACAAATGTGCAAAAACCTACCTACCATCCACAAAACAAACCCCCATCACACCTCATTAACTAAGTAAAATGTCCTTATGTCTCACATCCCCACACAGTGACTGATGCATTGCTTTCACCTTTGATCATATTACAATCAGGCATCCCCCACCCAAAAACGCTGTATTTCTCAGTTTGAGAGAAAATAACCCAAGACTGGCAAGACCAAGGCAGTATTCTTCTCCAATCAAGCCACCATGTAATCAATGAAATCTAACACCTAATGAAGCTTAACATGCAGTTGCTACCTGTCTTTAGCCACAAGACCACTAAAACCTCCAAAGGCTTTACTGTATGCATTTCCTTATTCCAGCAGATGTTGAACCCCAGCCACATCAATAAATCCATATTATCAACATAGTCCCAGATTCTAGACCTTTCTTTTAACTAAATTGGTAGGTGAAGCGGTTAAACATACCTATTGCTCCCAGGCTTACTTAGCTAACCAATGACTTGGCTAGATTCCAAAAACCAACCCAACCTCAGCTGTTGTAACTTCACCCCACCTATGGAGTACTCCAAACTCCCCATAATTAGACCTAAACACCTGTTTCACAATGGCCCTGATGTACCTCAACCACATCTGTCCTCAAACTAATCCTGAACCGTAAAAACTCTGACTTACTTAAAATTGTATTTTTACCTACAACCTTGCTGCATTCAACTCCAATGTCCGGAACATCCACCACAGCAGCATATACCACCTGTCGAGTCCACTTCCTTCAGGTCACTGGCTGATGCAAAGTCTACACTTTTGTCATCTCTGCCTCAAATTCTGTAACTCCAAAACTGCAAAAGAAAGAAACAAATTAAGCACATTGTTCTTATGAAAATTGCAATGCCAGAGGGGTAGAGAGTATTAAAAAAAATGCACACACACACACACACACACACACACACATTATGTAGCTGCAGTGCCTGTTGAAATAGGTATGCCACCAATTCATTACCTGACCCAAGTAGCTCACTTCAACTGACTTGTACCCTGCAACCCCTACCATTCCTCTCACCTCTTACACAACTGAGAACTTCACAATGCTGCATCTATGAGACAAACACCATAACCATTACCCCACTTCGCAACCTAACTAGATAACAGCTTTACCCAAGCATGGCTCTCAAACTCTCAGCTCAAGAAATCTGGACAAAGTCAAAATGATGGGGAACAAAAGTTGGAAATTAGGGACAAATTTGGTATTACTCTTATAATCTAGAAAGATGCTAGCATAAGTACCTTTATATTAGCCCACTTTTCTGAAGGATCTGTAATCTAAATTGCACTCCAGTCTTCAGTGACCTGCCAAAGACCCACAAATTTTATGAGGATCAGATCAAAATAAAAGCCAAAATCTGAACATGCTACAAAAATCTGTACAGCTGAGAAGTATGGACTTGAGCAGCACCGCCAGTTTAACAGTTAGGTGGCTCCAGCTGCAACCGCGCATGCACAGAAATGAACAGTTACTTGCAGCTGATTTTCAGTCTATGATCAGGCCCAGAAACTGCCTCTCCCACAAACCACACACCACCAAAGAAAATCAAAAGTAGGGACAAACTTCATTACTGCAAAACCCGAAACAATGTCAGAATTAAAGGTTTTGTGCTAGCAAGCCCCTCTAAAAGATATGCACTCTGAACTCAACTGCACGCCACTACCCAAGGACCTCAGTGACCCACCAGAAAACCACACCACATGCCACAGTGACCACCATCTGCATCCACAGACAGCTCCATAAGAAAACCATTCAACTGCACCATGCCAACCAATCTCCATCCTCAACATAAGGACAACACCCCTGAACTTCCCTGCACATCTCCATGCAAAAGACTGCACAATTCAAACCTGCAACTGAAGGGACATGACCTACACCAAGATATAGCCATTAAAATGATAGAACACACCATAAATAATATCTGTATCAACCAGCTAACCCACCAAAATAAATTTCCAACTATAAGTGCAAGTACCGATCACACAAAGAAGGCAATGCTCATACAAAGTTAAAGGTATAAAATAAAATTTAATCACCTTCAGAAACTTGAATATTTCAGCAACCCAGCAAAGGGATACTCAAAGCAGCAGGCAGGAGAAGTTACAAGTGCTACAGCGTCTCTGGGCTTCTAAGCCTAGGAGATGATTCATTGGGAATCTCCCAAAGTATAACAAGAAGAAGTAAAAATAATCTTTAAAAGTTCAGAGGGATAACTGCTTCATAACTTAAAGGAGAGAGGGAGATCCTTTATTAAACTGGAGACATTAGGACCAAAAATCCACAGGTAAGTGTCATAAAATCCAATTTCAAAAGAAACAGTAACTCACTAGAGCAACCATGGATATAGCCCTTAAAATGGATGCTTTACTTCAAGTTACCTCTTCAGCCTAACAAAGAAAAACACTACCATGCATAAGAACATGAGCTGAATGCTTAAACTTATGAAAATATTATATTAGCAATAGTAAGGAGCCAAATGTAAATATTAATGTAGAAACCCTCATTGCAAGTAGTCCTCTGCACTGTCAGTCAGCACAGTAAAGTATGAATGAACCAACTTCAAATAGTGTGTGCCATTGGATTAGCCCACATTAGTGGCATCACCAGACATGGAATTCATGCTTACTCCCAGTCAAATAAACTACCACTGTCAGCCTCTTAACTTAGTGGCCTGAACCACAGCAAAAAGAAAGGGGGGGGGGCACACAATTTCACTTTGTATAATTTAGGAAGGAGCTGCGTCCCATGTGCTAGTATACACTGTAGCCTACCCGTTACTTGCCTCACATCCCAGGTCGTGAAAACACGGACTTCCCCTTAGATGAGCAACCTAATGGCAAGGCGCCACCCTGCTACTCCACCATCACAAGTGGTTGCTACCATGGATGAGGAAAAAAAACTCTCACAAAAGAAACACCATATCAAACCCTGTAGCATGTATCTTTGAAGCAACCATCTTAACCATTACACCAGACCACAATCCTTATAAAAGAAACCCAGAACTCGTGGCAAGACCAACTCAAAGAATTCACCACAGGACAAAGTAAATGCAGCAGCCATCATTCTATATGATTCCAGAATCCTTTCACAAAAAGGGACATGGACTGCCATAACCCAAAACCTGTGAACCACTACCGCACCAATTCTTTACAGCAGCCATATGCAAATTCCTCAAATAATTCATTGAACTGAACAGCTGCCACTACAGTTGGATAAATAACTTTAGGAGGTTATTGAATTACAAAAGTTCCCTTCAACTCCTAAACTGTACCTACTGCACAGCCATGCTACCACAGTCTTTCTAACCTAGTCCCTTTCCCTGGATGTTATACTACAACTAAGACCATAACAGCATGCCCCATAGCACAGCAACTAAAAGAACGTAAACGCACACACACACACACACACACACACACACACACACACACACACACACACACAAATGTATGTAATACAGTCACTTATCTTACTCCCCCATACCAATCATTGTTAACCCAAAGCCTACCTGCACCAGAAGTATCTACTGGTCATCTCGGACGTTGTACTTGCCCTGGCAAGTTCACACCAAAATGTGAACCCTCACCCAGTTACATTCATATAAAAACCCATTAAGGTCATCCTTACACATATCTCATTTCCTCCCAAGCCTGCTACATTCCCATTTTAACCCTTTCAACCCCACCTCACTAACTTTTTTCCACTACCATCTTAATTCCCATTATTATTCCTACCTGACCCACACTGTGCGGGCTACACCTGAAGTTGGCCCTGGACAAATTGATTTGTTACCAAACCTCATTTAAACAATATAATATAAAAGCTGAAATAGTCCTCCGAGCAAAAATAGGGATTCATCTTCCAAATGGCATCAGAACATTCAACAGTTTAGAAGGAGCAACATCCTTTGTTAAAACAACAACTTAGTAACATCTGCTGAAGATATGGACTGGACTTCTGCCACGTAGAAGTGATCCCCAAACAAGAATAACTGGACTGATATAAAGAAATAAAAAAGAACAAAAAATGATAACCATTCAAAATATATATAATATTCTATGAAGTCAGGTTCTGTACCTATACAGTGAAACTTTTATGTAGTGTGAAACTCTAATCAACACTTAAGATGTTAAATTACAGATAACAAGCTTATATTTCATTCCAAGTATAATGGTTTCAAATGCCTTTATTAGTCTTTGTTAGATAAGTGACATAACCCAGCCACTGGGGATGTACAAGCCAGTGCATTTCTTTGTGCAGGTCCCAAGCCCGGATAAATGGGGAGGGTTGCGTCAGGAAGGGCATCCTGCGTAAAACCTCTGCCAAATTACTTATGCAGAGAACATGTCATATTTCCATACCAGATCAGTTGAGGCCCGGGTTAACAACATCTGCCACCAGTACTGTTAACCAACAGGGTGCTGGTGGAAATTGGGCTACTGTTGGCTGAAGGAGAAGAGGGAGGGGGAAGGCATGGCCGAAGGCAGGAAGAGAGGAGGAAGGTTAGGAGTGTAGTAGTGAGGGTAGGAACTTTGAATGCTGGCAGTGTGACTGGTATAGGGAGAGAGCTAGCTGATATGATGGAGAGAAGGAAGGTTGATATATTGTGCGTGCAAGAGACCAGATGGAAGGGAAGTAAGGCCAGGTGTATAGGAGGCGGGTTCAAATTGTTCTATCATTGTGTGGATGGCAGGAGAAATGGGGTAGAGATTATATTAAAGGAACAGTATGCCAAGAGTGTTTTGGAGGTGAAGAGAGTGTCTGATAGAGTGATGTTTATGAAGCTTGAAATTGATGGTGTAATGATGAATGTTTTTTTTTTTTTTGGAGTAAGTTGGATGAAGTAGTGGTGAGTGTACCCAAGGGTGAGAGACTAATGATTGGAGTGGACCTCAATGGGATTGTTGGTGAAGTGAACAGAGGGGATGAGAAGGTATGGTGTTAAGGAGAGGAATGCAGAAGGTCAGATGAGTGTGGATTTTGCGAAAAGGATGGACATGGCTGTGGTGAATACATATTTTAAGAAGAGGGAGGGGCATAGGGTGACATACAAGAGTGGAGGAAGATGCACACAGGTGGATTACATCCTATGTAGGAGGGCCAGTCTGAAGGAGATTGGAGACTGTAAAATGGTGACAGGGGAAAGTGTAGTTAAGCAGCATAGAATGGTGGTCTGTAGAATGACGTTGGTGATCAAGAAGAGGAGGAGGAGTGTGAAAGCAGTGACAAGGATTAAATGGTGGATGTTAAAAAAGGGTGATTGTGAGGTGGAGTCCAGGGAAGAGTTAAGACAGGCACTGGGAGGCAGTGAAGAGTTACCGAATAGCTGGGTAACTACAGCAGAGCTAGTAAGGGAGACTGCTAGAAAGGTGCTTGGTGTGACATCTGGACAGAGGAAGGAGGACAAGGAGACCTGGTGGTGGAATGAGGAAGTACAGGAGAGTATACAGAGGAAGAGGCTGGTGAAGAAGAAGTGGGATTGTCAAAGAGATGAAGAAAGTAGACATAAGTATAAGGAGATGAGACGCATGGCAAAGAGAGAGGTGGCGAAGGCTAAGGATAAGGCATATGGAGAGTTGTATGAGAAATTGGACACTAAAGAGGGAGAAAAGGACCTGTACCGACTGGCTAGACAGAGGGACAGAGCTGGGAAAGATGTGCAGCAGGTAAGGGTGATAAAGGATAGTGAGAGAAACGTACTCACAAGTGAGGTGAGTGTGTTGAGTAGATGGAAAGAGTACTTTGAAGGGCTGATGAATGAAGAGAATGAGAGAGAGAGAAGGTTGGATGATGTGGGGATAGTGAATCAGGAAGTGAAACAGATTAGCAAGGAGGAAGTAAGGACAGCTATGAAGAGCATGAAGAATGGAAAGGCTGTTGGCCCAAATGACATACCAGTGGAAGCATGGAGGTGCTTAGGTGAAATGGCAGTGAAATTTTTAACCAGATTGTTTAATGAAATTTTGGAAAGTCAGAGGATGCCCAAGGAGTTGAGAAAAAGTGTTTTTGTACCTATCTTTAAGAATAGGGGTGATGTGCACAGCTGCATTAACTACAGGGGGATAAAATTGATCAGTCACAGCTTGAAGTAATGGGAAAGAGTAGTGGAAGCTAGGTTAAGAAGGGAGGTGATAATTAGTGATCAGCAGTATGGTTTCATGCCAGGAAAAAGCACTACAGATGCAATATTTGCTCTGAGAGTGTTGTTGGAGAAATACAGAGAAGGTCAGAAGGAGTTGCATTATGTCTTTGTGGACTTAGAGAAAGCATATGACAGGGCGCCTAGATAGGAGTTGTGGTATTGTATGAGGAAGTCAGGAGTGGCAGAGAAGTATGTAAGAGTGGTACAGGATATGTACAAGGGTAGTGTGACATTGGTGAGGACTGCAGTGGGAGTGACAGATACGTTTAAGGTGGCGGTGGGATTACATCAAGCATCAGCTCTGAGCCCTTTCTTATTTGCAGTGGTGATGGACAGGTTGACAGATGAGACCAGACAGGAGGCCCGGTGGACTATGATGTTTGCAAATGACATTGTGATATGTAGTGAGAGTAGGGACCAGGTTGTGGAGACCCTGGAGAGGTGGAGATATGCTTTAGAGAGGAGAGGAATGAAGGTCAGCAGGGCTAAAACAAAATATATGTGTGTAAATGTGAGGGAGGGTAGTGGAATGGTGAGGATGCAGGGAGTAGAGTTGGTAAAGGTGGATGAGTTTAAGTACTTGGGATCAACAGTTCATAGTAATGGTGAGTGTAGAAGACAGGTGAAGAAGAGAGTACAGGCAGGGTGGAATGGGTGGAGAAGAGAGTCAGGAGTGATTTGTGACAGACGGGTACCAGTAAGAGTGAAATGGAAGTTCTACAAGAGGGTAGTGAGACCAGCTATGTTATATGGGTTGGAGACGGCGGCATTGACGAAAAGGCAGGAGTCAGAGCTGGATGTGGCAGAGTTAAAGATGTTAAGATTTGCACTGGGTGTGACTAGGATGGACAGGATTAGGAATCAGTATATTAGAGGGTCAGCTCAGGTTGGACAGTTTGGAGACAAAGCAAGAGAGGTGAGATTGCATTTGTTTGGACATGTGCTGAGGAGGGATGCTGGGTATATTGGGAAAAGGATGCTAAGGATGGAGCTGCCAGGTAAGAGGAAAAGAGGAAGGCCTAAGATAAGGATTATGGATGTGGTGAGAGAGGACATGCAGGTGGTTGGTGTGAAAGAGCATGATGCAGAGGACAGGAAGAAATGGAAACAGATGATCCGCTGTGGCGACCCTTAACGGGAACAGCCGACAGAAGGTGATGATGATGTTAGTTAAGTGACATATTATCGACTTTGGAGTAAAGTAGTAAGGGAGCAGAAAATCAAATAAAAAAAACTCATGTTTCATTTGAGCACTTCAGAAGTGTGATTGAATCTGTGTATTTATAAATGATCCATGATATGAACGGAAGGGGAGAGAGAGAATTTTTTTACCCTGACTGAAATTATAAATGTTGGTGACTGACAGTATTGTGCCACTGTTACTTGGTTGAAATGCTTTTCTGTTGCATGTGGGCTGACTCAATATGTTTTGGTTGAATGATAGATTCAGTATGTTTGTGGCTGAGTGATAAAGCTGCGGAATGATTGATTGGGTTCTGAGTGCGGTACCAAGAGAAAGGAAGTCTTGCAGGCTTTGCTGGTGCTTCTTCCCCTTTTTGCCTTGAATATGAGGTGGGACCATACCTCTCAACCTCTTAGAGCAGGAAATATGAACAAAGCTATACATAATGGGGGGACAAATGACCAGAATTAGGGACAATTTTTAAATATTGGTCTTACAAACTAAAGTTGACATAATAACAGGTTTTGCATTAGCATGGATTTTTCGAAGGGTATGAAGTCTGAAACTCAAATGTCTGTCATTATTTTCTGACTTTAGTCTTTAATGATTTGTCACTGATTTGCCAGAAAACCACAATTTTATGAACAACTGACCAAAAATATAAGGCAAAAATATGGATATTCTCTGAAAATCTGTACAGCTGAGAGATGAGTGGTGGGACTGATTTTGGAGATGTGTGGATTCTGGGAGATGACCTTGCCTTGTGCTTGATGAAGTAGTTAATGTTGTTGTTTGTTATGCCCAAATAAAATACTGGTTGGGAGTGAGAAAATAAAAGAGAAAAGCATACAAACCTTCCTCCCTATGTGTATAACCCATTTGCTGTAAGAGAGATGACAAATTCCTTGACTGCTTGAATATTAAGTAAAATGTTTTACAGTGATGTAGCTCTGATCACCATCTCCGATTGTTGTCTAACATGAATATAGATTTTAAAAAAGAACTTGTACATGGAATCAGAAATGGAGAAAGACAGTGTGAGAGGAAGGGAAAGAATTTCATGGAAGCTCAACTTATTCACAGTTAATATTACTGAAAAACAAGTGAACAGACAAACTTGTGAATTTAGACTTTCGCTTAACTAGTTAATAAAAAGTTCTCTATTTGGTTACGATAGCAACAAGGTTAAACATCTGCAGGTGCATTTCTGTTTAGCTGATATTAAGTAGTAGAACTCCATGAATATTTTTTAGTTTATTAATGCGATCTTAAGAATAAATAAATCACAAAATAATCAAAGGGAGAGTGATATGGAGAAGGAGAAGGAAGGAAATGGAAAAAGAAAGTAAGGACAAGGAGAAGGGAATAGGGAGAAAATAAAGAAAAAAGGGGTAAAACAAAACAAAAACTATATATATATATATATATATATATATATATATATATATATATATATATATATACAGAGGTTTACCTTCAAAATGTCGTAACTGACTTGTGCGACACTATAATGTTTGAAAGTATTTTTTCAAAGATGTGTATTAGCAAAAGTAAAAATGTCGAACCCACAAAAGTGAATGGTAGCGTGTATTCGCTCGTGAACTCGATGTTTTGAGTGGAAATCTCACTATAGAGGGGATTGAGAAATCTACCCTTTCCCCTCACTGTAGTGTGATCTCAGAGTTAGTATATATAATTAGCAGGCACTGTGGGGGCACATGAGGGGCTTGTACCCCTGCATAACAGTCATAGAAGACATCTGAAAGTGATGGCTGTTTCGCCAAAGTTGACATTCCCTGAGTGTTGACTTTCTTTGAGTACCAGACTCGATCTTCTGAGCATTCAGCATTGTCATTTCCACCTTTTCGAGTTGGGTAAATAAACAGTTGCACAAGAGTGTTGTAACATTTTAAAGGCAAACATATATATATATATATATATATATATATATATATATATATATATATACATATATATATATATATATATATATATATATATATATATATATATATATATACATATATATATACATACATACATACATATATATGTGTGTGTGTGTGTGTGTGTGTGTGTATTTGTGTGTGTGCTTTCACACAATATAAGTCCTACCCACTAAAGGTATTAAACATCAGTACTTTTCACAACAAAGAAAAATGTAGTTATAAAAGTATGTGAGTTTATTCTTATTATGTAAATTCGAGGAAGTAAACAGAGTACACGAACAGGTCAAAATAAAATATTGTCAGTTATTGGGTAAGGAGACTCTGCCCCTCATACTGCTCACACATCATTATAAAACATATCATACCCAAAGGAGAAAGGAACAAGGGAAGGAGAGCAGATGGAGAGAGAAACTTGAAAAGCAACCAACAAGGGCAGAATATTGAAGTCAAAAGTATAAAAGAGGAAAAAGAATGAAATAAAAGAAAAGACAGAGCAGAAAACTTATAAAACCATATTAAACATCAGTTTAGTTACAGTGCTTTAGAAACACATAAGTAATATCTGATTTATGTTAGCTATGTGCTTCATCTACATTGGAAACAAACTGGAATACTATTCATCAAAAATATTACTTGGACAACTAGACATAGATTAATGATCCTAGCATTAAATTCTGTTTACATACCAGGAAGCATGCTACAGAACTTAATGTGTTTGTACTCTGCCATTATATATAAGTTTGTTGTATTAACAATATTAGAATTATAATTATATAACTTAAAATAAAAAAAAAATAAATTCACATGAATTAAAAACAGGCCAGCATTAGTTTGATTTTAATAATTTGACAAATGTACGAGTTAAACCCTTTCATTAATAGACAATTTTAAAAAGCTTAGAATTAATTTTAACAGAGTAGACTTCACAGGCATGCACAGAGCTGAAGTGTAGTGCAGTGGTGCAATCTAGAGTACACAGTACAATTCATAGATAGGTGACTATTTATGTGTAATGGAGGGAATATGTTACTGCCCTAAATGTATGCCTTTGATACATCATTGCATCTGCAATCATATATATCCCTCTATGTGTGATTCGAAAAGCATGCCATATGTCCAAGAGCTCATAGAAAGACTGGTATTACTCATCTGAAGATAGCTGCAATGCAGCTGCATAGCTTAGATCTCTGCAACAGATGGTTCAAGATATAAGTAGCATTATGTTTGTACAGAGACGTATAGTACACCAAGTTTCCCCAGCCTGATGTCTACAAGTATATACAAGTATTTTATATATATATATATATATATATATATATATATATAGTTCATATATATGCATATTGATACACATTTATACATACATATGACATAGACATGCATTACAACACTGCCATAGGTGTTATAACATGTACTATTTCTTCCTCTCAAAGTGTTCACATCAGCTGTCACCTTGACTGTGCCAACTGTTGTGGACAGGGCTGTGTGCATGAGTGGTCAGTCATATTGATGAGATCCTTGAAAAATCCACAAAACACTCATCTGAATCTGTCAACTTTGCAGCACATGAAATCTGTAAAAAGCCAAAATTTATTCGGGGGGGGGGGGGCAAAAGCCCAAAAAACAGGGACACATTTTAAGCATTGCTTGTAAAATCTTGGAAAGTTGCTAGAATAAAATGTTGTGTTATCACCATGGATTCCACTGCCAAGGCTTGGACCCAGGACACTACAGTCAGAGCAGCATACTACAATGCCAAATCAGCTGTTTCTAGAAAGACAGAAAGACTGAAACTTAAATGGCTGTCATTTAGTGAATTCAGTTTTCACCATAGTTCTCAACCTCTTAGCACAAAACACCTGGACAAAGCCAATAGTGGGAGAATACAGCCCCAAGCATATACAGTGAATCCTGTTATCACCATAGCTCTCAACTTCTTGGCACAAAAAACCTGGACAAAGCCAATAATGGGGGAATACAGCCCCCAAAAGAGGGACAAATTTCAAATATTGATATTATAAACTTAGAAAATTGTTAGAATAAAAAGTTTTGTGTTACCATGTATTTTCTGAAGAATATGAAGTCTGAAATTCAAATGCCTGTCATTATTTAGTGAATTCAATCCTTCACTGATTACAAAAATTCAGAAAACCACAGATTTTATGAGGAACAGAACAGAACAGAACAAACATATGAGGCAAAAATCCCGACACTTTTCACAAGTGGTGGTGAGTATGGAAATCAGGCTTTTATTACCTGTACTCAAGGTACAGGGATTGAGTCTAAGTGACTCTAGCCACCAGGTATATTTAACTGGGGCATTTTACAGACACACACACACACACACACACACACACACACACACACACACACACACACACACACACACACACACACACACACACGTGTACATTCCCTTGCAGCAGCTTCATTCCTTGAGACGAACCTCCCCTTGCAGTGAGGAGCCAGTCAGTAGCTATCCACGTACATGACTGCAGATATTGCAGTCCAATCCCCTTCCAGTCTATGCGGTTACAAACCGCACAGACTTCTGGGCATCTGTACACTGATGCCTTCTCTTCATAATCCAGACTGGTTAAAAATCAGTACGGATTTACAGAAACCGGGAACTCGCCAAGCACGCATGCACAGTTCAATTTCTGGGACTTGCAGCTAATTATTTTATTTTTTAAATTCTTTTTTTCATTTTACAGCTGGGGGGGGCTGCAGTCCTGCAATCCGATAGCACAAGCCACACCTGCTCTTCATCATGCATAGGTTTAGGGGCATATACAGTAGGAAGGTTTGTGGACATGAAGGTCATATTCAAGCCCTCTTAGGAATCAATATCCCTATCAACTTCTATTTCTTGATATTCATTTTCCCCAGTTGTGTGGTCAGTGTCCATATTCCTTATGTTCATTTGTTTCTGTTTTTTTTCCTATATTGATGCTATGGGTTTGGATTTTTCTGTATCATTTATACAAATTTCCATTACTAAGCATCTCCACTGTGTATATTTGATGGAATCAAACCCTTTCCTGATATTAGGGGATTTTCCGGTCCGCCCATCATCCAAATATGCTAAACTACAGCACTGTAACTGGTCTAGTGACTTACTTTTGATGTGTCCAGACATAACCAGAGTTCAACAAACGTGGTCTCATCATTGTTGTGTAAATCTTGGAGGATGATATCTGTACTTGTCCAGGTCATATTTGCAGTGAAACAAACTGGAATACTATTTAACTGTATAATGTGGCACTACTGCATATATGCAGTCATCCTATTTGTTGAACCTGCTCTTGTCTTTGTGTAGCTCTGGTACAAAATAAGTGTCATGTAAGAAGAGTACTACACATTCAAAAGTACTAGCAGTGACTGGAAACAGTGACAGGAGCAGAGAATGGCATGGACCAGCAATCATTACAACCTGGTAATACCTCCAGGTACATCTGCAGTGACATCTTACTGTTGCCTCCAGATGTGTAATACAGCCTGTTCATATATGCATTATTAATTTCAAAACCATGCTAGATGCAAGCTATTAAAAGATTACATCTTAAAGCTTACATTATATGCGACACACCTGCAGTGATATTTTACCTCTGTCTAGTGCTGCTTAAGATATATTAATTGTTATTCATGTACCATTTATATTTATATTGTCACAATGTTCATATTTTTCCAAATATCTCAGTAATGATAACACTTTACTGTTTAGCTTCATATGAAAGCTTATAGATGGATGAACAAAATGTTGTTGATAGAATGTATGCAACTTGAGTGGTTATTGAAACATTGTAAGGTGTTTACATATTATTACAGAATGAATATTTACTGTATTTATTATGACTTACAAAATCCAGTTTAAGACCTAGAATCTACTGAACATAACCACTGTAAAGATATATTGGTGCTGAACAGTTTGCCATTTATATTTCCTTACTAACCCATATGGCTGCAGAGATATGAACATTTGTTTGAAATATGAATGTATTACTTGATTTTGTCAAAAAGTTCAGGATGCAGTCACTGGGAGTTAAAAGAGTACAAGCATCCATGACTTCATAAGAGTGAATGAGTTAATGTGTATTCCTGGGAATCCTCCCAGAATATAGACTACTCCACCCCCCTATATCTGTAATGCAACAGTCATATAGCTCTGCATGGAGTGGTTACCTTTTCTGGTTAACAGTATACTGCTGGAACATAACCTATGAGTCTGTCTGCCAATACGTGGGTTCACTCTGGCATCTACTGTCCAAACAAATAGCAGTATACCTCTCAACCTCTTAGCTCAAGAAATCTGGACAAAGATAATGGGGGTACACAGGCCCATAAATAAGGACAGATTTTAAATATTGCTCTTATGAATTTAGAAAGTTGATAGAAAACCAGGTTTTGTGTTAACATACATTTTCTTAAAGGTATAATGTCTGCAACTGAAATGCATGCCATTATTTAGTGACATTAATCCTCAATGAGTTGACAGACAAATACAGATTTTATGATGAACAAACCAAAGATATCAAGCAAAATTCTGGACATTCTGCAAAAATCTGGAGAGTTGAGAGGTATGAATAGCAGTATGCCTTTAACTACCCTTCGTACTTGGATCGCAAAGCTCTGCCAGTGTGCCACAATCCAGCTTGCAATGATCCATCATCTCAATGCCTATACACATGTCTCTTGTCAATGAATCACTCAAAGTAAAAACTTGAAACCATTCAGACTTAGTGGCACTCATTTATTGGCCTATGGTACTTATTTCTGAATCTCAAACACAGAGTATGATAAAACAAAGTTAAATTATCGTGATAAACAGCAGTAGGAAACTGAAGTTGAAATCTGAATTAGGCATTGTCATAACAAGGATAATATAATTTGCAAAAGTATTTAGCTAAGGGGGAGCTGACAGATGAAGGTAACAGGAACAGAAGGTTTCACAATGCTAGTAAAATGCACATTATATTAAAGATAGATATCTGAAACTCGCAGAAGGTGAGAAATGTAATAACAGTCAATTGCAGTACAGGTAGACCTTATCATGAACAAGTAAAGTATCAGTTGTTAAATTTGCAAATGTGCTGATTTTTTTTGATGTATATTTTGTTTTCAATTACAATATTCACATTTTCATCACTGGATGTTATCTGACCCATTTGTGAATAAACTTTTGTCTAATGTATAGATCCTGATTTTTATATTTCTCTAATATGCATACAGTTCATTCCACTCTCCTGAAGGGATTATTCTACTGTATTAATCTCTCTTTTTTTCCATTGTTTTGACACACTCCATTTTTAATGTACATACTTAAAATATTTCTTGCTCAGCCTTTCAGTTAATTTAGTGATTGCCTACCTACTCCACTAGGTCTCTCTAAAACTAGCCTCTCACTTACTTTTACCTCCAGCTACCTCTCTTCTGCTCTCATCCATTAATAAGGAGTCCTCATTAGTATTCACCTCTCAAATATATTTCCCTTCATTCCTTTAAGATCAGCCTAAGTCCTTCATTATAATCACTGAGCCTGTCTTTGTGTTATGTCTTGTCTTTTTTTTTACTCCAACTTACTCCAAATGCAATAATGTTCAGCTTAATCCTCCTTCCTTTTATCAAGTGCCACAACTTACTTGGCCATCTAGTATTGCCTTTGCTCACCTTTCTTATCTTTATCTTTTTCACAATTCCTGTCTTGCATTATTATTTTCTTTACGTATTCCACCTTAAATAATAAATTTACATCTGCATTCTAGCCTGTTCATCATGGTTCTTCTACCACAGATGATCAGTCTGCTCCTGCTACATATGTATTTATTTGCTTTGTCTGCTCCATAAAGCCAGTAGTTTCCCCGATTAGGGGAAACCCTTTTTTCTTAGTATCACCTTTTCCTTATACCACTGGTGAGTGAGTCTCATGTAGGGATCATCATACTGCCTTCAGTATAGTGTCAGTTGTGATCTACATCACATAGCAAAAGCAGAAATGTGGCAATACACAGAAACCAGTAGACTCAAAACCAAAAGTAATATGTATTTTGTAGAAAGGTAATGAAGTAATTAAAAATGAGCCGGATAGAGAAAGAGGAAATAAAATATGCTTTAATAAAACAACTAGGTTAAAAGGTTTCGTCACAACATGGACTTCTGAATTTTGGAATAAGCCTTCTTTTTCCTTCTTTTTGGTTTTGGCTTATGTCATTACCTGTAAAACTGGCTAAATGTTGCACTCACTTGACTATATTTTAGCCACTTCCCTTTCACTAACTCATATCCTCCTATCAACTGGCTAAACAGCTTAGCCTGTTAATCGACATCCACTCCCCACACATCTACAGCCTCCACAATTCCCTTTTTCCTTCTGTGCCCAACCAGTATGCTAGCGAGCATATACCAATAGGAAAAAGTCTGGTTGCCCGTACTTTCTTCTATTAATATATGCTAAGGCTTTCACATTTTCTTGCACTAAGAGGTTGAGAGGTACGTACGGAAGACAAAGAAAATACAAGGAAAATCAGGTACATTATGCAAAACTAAAGAAACATACCTGATTTTCCTTGTATTTCTTCCCTGTCTCTCCCATACCTCTAAACTGACTGGATTTCAAACTAAAAAAAAAAAGCAATGGAGATCTTCCTTTCTTTACATCAAGAAAGTGGCAGGATATGAAAAAAATGCAAAAGAACACCACAGTGCCATTATACAAAGATATTATTTAAGAAAAGCAAGTAATTTATTTTTTTACATAATGTCATTGTATAATAGCAATAACCAATTCCAGGGTGTGACATATTGAAGATTGACTCACGATTGCCTTTGTTTAATCCCTTGGGTTTCACCCTCTTGATTAAACCACACCAACTGCAGGTAAATCTTTAATATTCCACACCCAGTCATTGGTTATTGCTATATAAACAGTTTGCTGTCAAATAAATGCATAAAAGAGTAATAGGAACATGGAGTCATATTGATGGATATTATTTGAAAATGTGTTAAATAAGATAGGCAAATGGATAATGTTATGATAATGACAAATGAGATCACAGAGCAGAGGATCATTGAAGAAGTAAAGTATGAAGTGGAATGGATTTCAGAGAAGCTGCAGGGAATTGGATATAAATTAGATGGGCAATAAAAGATGAGGAGACAGTGGGATTAGGAGTGGGAAATCAAAACCACTGAAGTGACTGTAAGGAAAATTGTATTAGTGGATGGTAGTGGATTTGTGAGCAATAGCAGTATGGCAGAAGAGGTTAAACAGGACAAAAAATGGAAGGCAACATGAAAAGAGTTAAAACTATTAAAAATAAAAATGACCAAGAAAAAAACAGAGAAGCCCCTTAGCAAGGGAAGAAGAAAGAAAAAGAAAATGGTAATTAAGAAAGAACAAGAAATCGTGATACATACAGAAAAAAATCACTGGGAAAGAATACAACAGGAATTGAAAATGTAAAGTCTGAGAAGATGTTTGAAAGAAGACGGAGATGTACATGTTCAGTGGACAATATTTTGACTGTAGACATCTACAGAGAATATAATAACAGAAATTATACAATGACTCTCCATTAATATTCAAAAATGTGCACGCTGATTGGTCAGTGAGCACGTTGTAAATCAAAGTTATAGTAATGGAAAAAGGTCCAGTCACCAGGACTTTTTCCATTACTATAACTCTTTTTTTACAGCAACGGAGAATGCAAAATCTCCTTGCTTCACACTGTCTCGCTATGTTAAATGAGTTTAACATAGCGAGACAGTTTGTAAAAAGAAATGGAGAACTTGCTTTCTCCGTTGCTTTTTTTCAAAGCTGTCTCACTTTGTTAAATGGGTTTAACATAGCGAGACAGCTTTAAAAAAAGCAGTGGAGATTCTCCATAGCTTTTTTTAAAGCTGTCTCTCTATGTTAAACCCATTTAACATAGCGAAACAGTTTGTAAAAAGTAACGGAGATCTTGCTTTCTCTGTTGCTTTTGCCCACAGCTTTGATGTACTGTGTAGGCATACGCATGTGCAGTACAGCAGAACTGCCGCATAATACCAGACAGCTGTGGAATTAATTATTTTTTTCTTAAATAATGTCATTGTATAATAGCAATAACCCACTTCTGGGTGTGGGTAATGCTGGATTTACCCATGGTTGGCATTGTTTGGCCACTTGGGCTTTGCCCTCTTGACCAAACCACACCAACCGTGGGTAAATCCAGCATTACCCACACCCAGGCGTGGGTTATTGCTATAGTAAACAATCTCCTAAACTAGGTCAATCATTAAGAAATAAGATATCACTCTATCAATTGTCTAATGTCAATCAAAACAAAAAATTCAGAATTTCCAACAATGGACAAGAAAATGGAATAAGAGATGAGATTATCTATCTTGGAATTAAAAAAAAAGAATGTCAAAGTAGTAGTTTGCTACATAAAAATACCCAGATAGAAAGCATAATGGAAAGTAAAATGAAAGAAAAAACTTGACAGAAAGTGCAGTTGCAACTGACTCTTATTTTCAGCTGGCCTTGCCCAGCATATGTACATACATAGCAAAGCCTTATAAAGTAAAAACAGACCTTCTCAGAAACTACAGCTTTTAGAAGTTCAAAGCAAGCCCTGAATTTAGAACTTCACAAGATAACATAAATATCAAGGAAAGAAACTTCTGCAGTTTATCACAACTCTTGGTTTGTTAATAGTAAATGGCTGTGGATAGAAGCAATTAGTGATTACTGAATATATTTAACAACAAAAGAAGATTCAGAGTTGACTATATATAACTTAGATCTACATAAAAGGAATTAGCTAGACATCTTGACAACAGCAACAGTGATTATGTAAATCTATTTTTTGCAATTAAATCTTGAGAGATTGATTGCTACATATCCCTATACCTAAGCAAATTTATGTTGAAGAAACTGATTTGGAAATGTTTCGATAATGTATTAAATGCTTTGATAAATTTTGAGATACAGGATGCTCGCTATTGATTATACGTAAACATATTTTATATGTAGCAAAGCATCTGTTATGTCTTTCTAGATCATGTAATTGAGTGAGGAGTACCTGGTGAGATCCTTATAATGTGGACTGATAAAAGTAGTGCTGACAAAGTATTAAGCAATAAGTTCAAACAAGAGATCATCTAGATTGTTTAGAAATAATTGTAATGAATTTACACTGACAGTTGCATTCAACAATTATATACTGTAGAGTGACCATGGAAGACATGCTTGACATAATTCCTGCCAAAAACTACATAGCTTTTCTGTCACAGTTGTAAATGTACATGATAAAATAATGTCAGCAATGACTAATTTATAGATGTTTCACTTGGATTTATTATTATAAATTGATTTTTTTTATCTGGATATAGTTAGCCACCTTAGACTAGTTTAAAGCTGGTCTAGTTTAAAGCTGGTAACACATTGATTTATTATTTTAAAGATATTTTTTTTTGATCTGGCTATAGTTATCTACCCTAACATTTTTGAATGAGATGCTCTATCAGTGTGGTATGAAGCAAACAGTAATGCCCAACAAGGTGTGTGTCACTGTGTAAATAACTCACACCCAGGGTGTTATGAAAGTCCATGCCACAGGCTGACAGAATGGGCAGTCTGTAAAAATTGTTGTGTTTTACTTACTTATCTTTTTTATTACTATGTTATTTTTTTTTTTTATACTTTGATGAAAAATAGTTCCTATGCCTAATGTTTCAAACTTGCTATAGTATATGTAAATAGTGTTATAGGAAGTATTTTACATCCAAAATATAACATTTTCAAAAAAAAAAATGTCCTGATATGTATCTTATTTTTTTGGTCTCTTACTCATAAATTTGTGGTTTGTTGCCAGTCATCGGGGATTGAGGTCATTAAATAATGGAGTCTATATTATCTTGTCGAAAGACGTGTTCTTTGAACACGTCTTCATCAACAAGTAAACAACGAACTCTGTAATTGATGATTGGCCATATCAGCAACTTTTTTCCGAGGGAGAAAAAAGCGCTTGGTCTAATAAAAAAAAATGTTCAAACCCTACTTAGGCTGTGCCCCCCCCCCCCCAACTGACTATACCAACTCTGAGATCTCACTATAATGGGGAAAAGGGCAAATCCCCAATGACAGCCAAGCACTTTTTTCCCCTCAGAAAAAAGTTGCTGATGTGGCCGTTCAGCAATTACAGAGTTCGTTGTTTACTTGTTGATGAAGATGTGTTTGCTGAACACGTCTTTTGACAAGATAATATAGACCCAAATAATGACATACATTTAAATTTCAGACTTTATTTTGTTCAGAAAACGCACACTAAAACAAATGCTGTTACTCTAGCAACTTTATAATTTTATAAGCACAATATTTAAAATCTGTTCTTATTTTTGAGCCTTTGTCCTCCCTTTTATTTTAGGTTTTATCCAAAGTACATGAGTTAAGAGGTTGAGGTGTATGCTTTCCTCTTAACTGCTGCTGCTACTGCTTGTCTGATCTCACTCTCTCTCTTTCTTTCTCACACACAGACACACTTCCAGTTTCATGCAGGCAATCATGCATACACTCAAACACGCAGACAGAAACATAAATACACACACACAGATTTGCAGATAATTCTGGTGAGGCTTAAAGGTCTGTAGTTCCCTTGATCATTAGTGGATCTCTCCCTGTGAAATGGGATGGCTGCCGTAGTTATTCCTCTGGCATGAATCCAATGGAGAGGCTGAGATTCAATAGGCTAGTGAATCTGTCAGACAGTATCTGGTGCAGGACAGTCTGATACATCAGAACCCATGGAGCAAGTGTATCAGCACCTGCTTGAGGGTGATCAGAGGGGGTGCTCAGAGTGTACTATAAGTTGGGGAATGTTATGGGGAGATAGGAGTAGTACCATAGCAAGGATAGGGCAAAGGGGGCAACTACCTCAGGTGCAAAGTGTTAGGGAGCATGATTGAGAGTTCTGCAGTTTTTATCTGTACTGGAATGCCAGTATAGAAAGAGACATGAGTAAGTATTTTTTACACCTGTCTTGAAAAGCTGGGTTTGCGTGCTATGGATTGACTGCTGTAGTGTAAGAAGCTACTCAGCTTTATGCAGTAAGCAGAAATCCTTTTTTATTTTGCTCTTCACTTGAAGAGTTGGGGGCTTGGGTCCTAGGTTGCAACTGTCCAGATTTCTGCAGAAAATCCAGATTTTTGCCTTATATTTTTGTTCTGCTCCTCATAAAATTAGTAGCTTTGTGGCAAATCACTGTGGACTGAAGTCATTCAATAATTATAGAAACCAGAGTTTCATAGCATTCAGTAAATGCATGTTGATGCAAAACTGTTATCCTATCAGTTTTTGAAGTGTTTAAAAGTAATATTTAAAATTTATCCCTATTTTGGGACTTAGTTCCCCACCATTTTTGGCTTTGTCCAGATTCCTGGAGCTAAGAGGTTGAGAAGTATGGCTAGGGGTGCAAGTTTGAAAGATCAGAATAGTTGATAGATGAGCCAACCATGGCTTTGGATAGGAGAGCAAAGTTAGACTTGAATTTGTCTGCTAATATGTTGGTTAATTTTTCAAGGGATGAGTAAGTGTCATTGTTGTGTATTAGATTTGAATGTTGCTGGCCATTACTTCTAAGGTTTCTGACATAGCTGAAAAATGCCTTGTGAGCGTCCTTAACAGAGGTAGCAATTCTCAATTCATACTTACTTTTCAAATATTTGATTTTGTTTCTGAGTTCTTTATTAATCTTTTTGAGTTCATCTTTAAGTGATGGGATATTAAGTTTGCTTTTAAGGGCTACGAGTTTCTTATTATTGTATAGTTTGTTTATAGTAGTGTTTCACCATTTCACCATAAGGGTTCATTCCTATATTTGGCATTGGAATTGTGTCTTGTTGGGAGAGATGCCTTGATGTATGCTTTGAGGTGGGCGTAGAACTTATTCACAAATGTGGCAGCATGTGAGATGAGGTCATCAAGGTGAGGAAGGTGCTTAAATTTCATCAGCTCATCAGTTAGCTAGATCAGGTTTGCCTTAGAGTGGTCTTTAAAAACACAGGAGGTTTGTGTTAAGCCAGGTTTTTACCCTCAAATTGAGTGTTTCCTAATGGTGATCAGATATGACCAACAACATGCTAACTGTAGGTGCTGAGTATATGGTAGCAACATTGGTGAGAACCAGGTCCAATATTTTTGAACACCAAGTTGGGGTTTGAACTATATGGCTAGGCAGCTATTATTAGTGAAGTCCATGAATCTTTGTGAATATTTATTTGAGGTGGTGAGGGTTTTACAGGTAATGGATAGCTAGTTGAAGTCTACAAAGAGAAAGGTATTAAGCTCAATAAGAAAGGATGTCAGTTTCTTATCTCATGGGGAGCAGGTGAAATGGAGGAGAGGTGGGTATGGTAGTTTGCTATGACATGGTATGTAATTCTTTTTACCATGAAAAGGATATGAAGAAGTTCCAGGTCATTGTCCTAGCTTAAGAGTATGGTGGTCATATGGTCCTTGTAATAACACCATTATTTTCTGCATTGGGTCTGAAAGAGTAGTAGGTACTGAAACTTTGCACTGTGGAGGTGCTATTCTTTGGTTAATAGTAAGTGAGAAGTGTGTTGTACAATAGACACACTTTTCATTATAACACTTTTATGTAACTCAACATGGGCCCAAGTGGACATTTCTTCTTTAAGGTCATCAAACTAAGAACTTCAAATTTTGGCACATTGGCCTTTTCTGATTTGTGTAGATAACACATATATCAAAGGACAAATAAGCAAATATATATCACACTGGAGAAAGCTAAACACAATTCTCCAGAAGTGCTGAACGTACTTTATATGACTGTCAGCTTTGTTTATGACTTATTAACAATGTCAACTAATCTTGAAGCACTGTGTATCTAAATATACTGTTTGGATAAATTCATGCTATTGCACAAATCAGAAAAAAATTGGAAAGCTGTTCTAAAGTTAAGAGTGATGGAACTGATGCAGAGAAGTCATATTGTAATCTGGAAATTATTTTTTTTGTCATTGTGAAGTAGAAAAGGCTATCAATTATTTAAAACCTAGAATAGTTAAGTCTAAAAAAAAGCATTATACTGTTTAGATAGCTCTTGTGGTGGAATGACTATCAAGCCACTCATTAAATGTTAAAATATATTGTATAGTCACTTGAGATATTTTGTAGTTTGAAGATACTGGTGTGTATTTCCTTATGACAGTATATAATATGTTATGGAAAGTATTGTGACAGCCGTTTCTTTCCCATTGCTTATATATGTTATGGATTGAGTCTAAACAAATTTATTCATGTTTTTTTTTTCTTTTGAATACCATTGGTTAACCGACAGTGTGGTGGAATAGTTCCATCAAATTTTGGATGCATGCTAGTTGGCATGGAGGGGGACATGATTTCTTTGGCACAGTTTGTAACATACTTAAATCAAAACAATGAAGGAATTATGTTTACTTTTTCAGCAGATCTGATCACTAATCACTTCTTAGATGTTATTGCTAAGAAAGCAAAGTATCTACAAAAACTGTTTAATTGCGACTCATTGTTGCACGCCACCGGCTACCATGCTCCTCATATCATTAAGAACATACGTGGTTCACAGTTTTATAGAACGAGATGAATTTGCAGTGAAAATTCTGATTTTGTGGAAGAAACTGGAATTTTACATCATAAATTTGTTCAGATTGGTGAAAAAATGCTGACACAGTAGCCATATCACAAAGGGTGGCCAATACATCTAGATTGGCAACTCTTCAATACAAAAATCAGACTTCAGTTAATACCAATCAACAGTGTCCACATTTTTGCAGCTTATGGTACAGGCACTTTTAAACTGAGAAATTGTTTGCAAAAGTATTGGCACTTTCTTAAAGCTGACAGGATTTTTTTTGGAAAAATGTTAGCAGAAAGTATTCCACTTCCTTAAAGAAAAAGGAAAGAGTATGGGTCAGATGTTTGTGAAGTTTAAGAAAAATGAGTACACTATTTCTATATAGAAACCTCCTAACAAAACCTCTAAAGGCTGTTACCTATGTGAACACTATGCACACTGTTGCATAATCTGTAAGACTTTTTTTTAACTCTGCAAATACTTCTAAACCCTTTGAGATATTATGCCCCTTTATTATGTGCCAAAGAAGACTGGGTCTTTTATCTTGTGGTGTGCTTCTCTGGAGCATTTTATGTTGGACAGATGATGCCCTCCAAACCGATGGACTCTTCTATATATTACTGACATAACTTGTAAGAGAATATGCAGTGCTTTAAATCATTACAAATTTTAACATTATAATGCTATTTTCACTTTTATGGGAGTTGTTTTGTTACAAAGAAAGGTACTGACAGAAACACTAAGGCACAATTTTCTTGACAAAAGGGAAAGTGCATGGACACTTAACTTGGGGCTATTTATCCTAGGTTTGAATTAATTTATTTAATATATATTTTTTTCTTAATGTAGTTGCTTATACCCCAGTAGATGCATTTGTATAATTGCTGTATTTTCTTTTTATTGTAGAAGTTTACTGTCTTCCACAACGTGCAGCAAGCTAACATGCATGCATTTATTTTTTATGGAAGCAGATTTGGTATACGGACCTTCTTATGCTGAGACACTTAAAAGGAACATCTCCAAACCTTAAAGACCTTCTATGTCATCAAACTGCAACACCTACCTTCAGCAATCACTAAAGCACACACCAAAGCCAACACGTAATACTACACAGAAGCCTACACCCAATGATCCCCCAAGAACAAAGCCCATAAAGCAAGTAAACATTTTACCTAGTACTCTTGTCATAGGAGATTCTATTGTATGATGCACAGATACTCCTCTCACCAGGCTGGACAAGGAGAAGATAATGCTTAGTTACCTATCTGGAGCAGGAATCCACAGTATCTTGCATGCACTCAAGTCACTGCACCACAGGTATCAATATGATTGTGTCGTAGCCCATATGGGTGTAAATGACCTATGGCATACCTCACTGGACTATATGAAAAGAAACCTTATGGATGGCTCTCTGAATATGTGTCAGAGACAGGTACATGCCTTGCACTGAGCAGCATTCTACCTTCACCAAGGATGATACCACAATATGAATAGAAAACAACTGATTTTAATAATTGCCTTAGTTTCTGTTGTCACTCCAGGGGAATCCAATATCTGTCAGCATGGGAGGACATGGTTAACAAATGACTTGCCTTGCCAAAGATGGTCTATACCTGTTCCCCCTGTGCTTTCAGATATTGGATAAAACTTTATCCAGCCACTTAACAGCCTTTTTAGGCAATGTACAAATGACAAAACTTCCAACATAGCAAAAAAAAAAAAAAAAAAAAAAAAAAAAAAAACAGTCTCAAGCAACCTTAATATGTTACTGCAAATGCTAGGATTCTAAAGAAGAAAGTCCACAGCCTAAAAGCTCTCCTTACTCTACAGTATGTAGACATCTGTGCTGTTACCAGGACTTGGTTTAAAGCTGCAGAACGTACTCCATTAGTGGAAAGCTATGGTGCCTTCTACACATTTAGACCAACAGCAGCACAGACAAGTGCTAAAGACAGAGGTGTCTTGATATATGATAGCATCAAATACAACTCTAGGTTGGTTAAACAGGATGATGCCCTGGAGTTCATCCACTTCGAAGTCTGCGTAGACAAGGCTCCCTACCATGTCCTGGCCAGCTATAGGTCACCCTATATGACCATGAAGCTCACAGCTCTTGCTTAGATGTAGTAGAGGCACTCACCATCCATTCAAATACCCTATTCATTAGAGACTTTAACTACTCTACCATAGATTGGGAAACCTACACTGCCTCTAACTCAGAGACACCTTTCCTAGACTTTATCAACACAAACACCCTGGACCAGATAGTGTACTGTCTAATCAGATGATCAAGCATATTGGATCTAATACTCACCAACATAGGAAAGCATTGCACCGATTCTGTTTCTATTTCTCGGAAGTCAAAGCTAATGTCAAAGACCTCTGGCTCACCAATTTCACAGATGACTGTAAATTGGGATGTATCATTAGATTACCCCATGACACCAACATCCTACAAATGGGCCTAACACAAACAAATGACTGGTGTGAAAGACAAAGATTAAAACACAATGCAGTGAAATACATTATAGTGCCCTTATAGTGCCCTTTGGGAAAGCATCCAACAAAGCTAATTACTTCATTGATAAAACACTCCTAAGAGATGGCCTGATAGGGATCTGAGAACATATGTAGACAATAATCTGGCCTTAAACCAACACGTACCTAAGATGTTTAGAAAATCATATGTCACCCAACTCATAAGCAAGGGTATGGCATCCAGATCCAAGGAAATAATAGTAGCTCTCTACTCAGCATATATCTGACACATCATTGAGTACAGTGTCCCCTTTGGCATTTGCCTAACCAGGCACTTGCAACAGTTGTAACACTCTGAAAGGTTCCTTATTAGGAGAATCTAGGGTATGAATACCATGTCCTAAACAGATCACCTTAAGGTCTGATCTCTGTACTCAGTCTCTTAAGGTTACTGATTGGCAGTCTATGCCTAGCATGCAAGGAAAGCCCAGATCCAGCTCTGATGGATCTCTTGTACATTCACAAGACAAATAGTGCCTGGAACATAAGACCAAGGACCTGAAGTTTGTCTGCAACTTAAGTTGAACATGCTGGAGGAACTGATATGTGATTCAAATGATTCCTGCACTATGGAATAAGTTCCTGATCTACATGAACCAGAGTTTATCATTGACCCTATTCAAAAGAAGCCTTGATCATTGGTTGGGAAATCGCAAATTCACCCCTGTTCAGGTACCATGTCATTGACTGACAGAGATCAATAGTAAATAAATGAATCCCCAACTAACATACCCTCCCACATAACCCTTTGCTACCTCTTTGCTTACATACCAAAGAACTCTGGGACAAAATTGGGTTGAGTTGCATGGCTAAGCTTGTGAAGAGCCTGGTGGTTGTTAGCCTAGTTTGAATCTATGGCAGGGGGCTGATCATTTGCAAATGGGAATTAACAAAAGGGAAAGTACATAAATCCTTTCCTTGGGACTATTTATTCTACAGGTATGATAGATTTTATTTAATATTTGCCTTTTTTTTCAATTGATTATTTATACCCCATTAGAGTGCAGTGATACAACTTTGTATTTTCTTTTTTTTATTGTTGAAATTTATTGTGATTTCTACTAGATGGTAATAATTCACCAAGCTGCAGTTTAACATGCATAGATACATTTAGTGAACTTTCACTGTATGTATTCTTATTAGTTATTCAGAATGGTTGCTTTAGGTCACATGCCTTTTTGAATGTTTTATGCAACACAAATAAAGGTGATTGTATTTTTTTTACCAGGATTTGTGTTTTGGTACTATATATGTATATGCATCTATAGCTATGCAAAAAGAGAGAGATTGGGAAATGCGGCTGAACGGTACTGTGAATACTTTATAAACTCAATTTCCCAAAGGTAGTTTGGTAGTGACCAAAACCCATTTATGGCCAGACATTCAATCTCAATGGTTGACAAATATTAAATTTCTACTCGGGTAACATATTTCCTGGGTCAGTTCCACACCCAAGCCTACCTCTTTTATATCTTTGTACATTATAACAGGTTTATCGAAGCCAGAGGATGCCTGAACAAGTTCAGAAAATAAGATGGCTTTTAAATGTTGCAAGGCATACTTTATCAGGGATCCACCTGACTTTAGTTAGCATTTTCCTCTTCATAAAATTAGTAAGGGGGCAAATAATAGTAGAGAAGGATAGTGCAAATTTACTATAATTTCCTAACAGGCTAAGGAAGCCCCTAACCTACTACTTTAACTAGGGCACCAGTTAATTTTTTACAGCTTTATCTTTTTCTTTTTGGGGCTTAATGGTCTCTCTCTGCCTATAACATAGACCAAATATTTAATTTAAGTCATCCTGATCATAATTTTGGGGCACTGATTATGAATACTGCTTCTCTGAAAGAAACTAGAACAGCATGGATTTTGACATAGACTAAATATTTAATTTCAGTTGTCCTGATCATAATTTTGGGGCATTGATTATGAACACTGCTTCTCTGAAAGAAAGTAGAACAGCATGGACTTTGAGCAGGTGCAAGTCCCAATATTCTGAAAGAATTATGACATCATCCAGATTTGTCTTCAGTGTAGGCTATGAGGTTTAAACACCCAGTGCATTAGATGCAGGAATGTAGCTAGTGCCCAGTAAACGCCATATTGGAGAACTGAAATATTGAAACAGGCCATCTGGAGTTGAAAATCCATTATTTTGCCTTTGGCCTCATCAGTTAATAATATCTGCCACTAGTCTTTTCTAATATTGTCTAAAATTGTGATCAGGAATTTAGCTTTCCCTAATCTCTCAATCAGTCCATCTATTCTTGGCATGGAGTAGATGTCAAAACTTGTTATGCTACTGAACTTTATAAAGTCATTGCAGAACCTAATGATTCCATCAGGTTTGGGCACTAGAACTGTGGGGCTGTCCCACTTTTTCTCAGACTCAATGACCTTCAGTTGTAACATTTTATTTACCTCTTCTTCAAATATCAGTGGGGCAACCTTCACTCCTGAGTGTATTGCCCTTTGGATGAAATGTTAAACCGAGGTCCCATCTGCCTGTATTAGTGTTAGTGCTGGTAGATGTAAAAAAATCTCATTGCACCTATAGGGAAAAGTGGGCCCTTATATATATATATATATATATATATATATATATATATATATATATGTGTGTGTGTGTGTGTGTGTGTGTATATATGTATATAAAGAACTCTTATTTACATTTTTACATATTTACAAACATTTATAAATGCACAAGTATATAGATATACAAATATATTTCCACATATACACAATTTTCCTTACAGTCATACTAAATTTTCATCCCTATTAGATCCCCACTCTTTTTAAAATAACACACATCTGATTTTGCTTAATATTGTTGCTAAAATCCATTTACCATTAAACATAATTTCATTTATTCTTTCATTCCATATAATCCATATGACATAAAATAACTTTTATCAGTTTTTAGCATATTCTTTGTTTATTCTTATAATATCTGTATTTAATCATATTCATGTTTATTTTATCCACTTCTTTTATATCTTCAAAACAAATCTTCTTTACATAGTTTTCCCCATAGCTTTTTTTTTACTCTTTTATTACATTTCAAAAACAAATGTTCAATACCTTCTCCTTCTTGACAATGTAAATATATTATATCACTTTTCTTTTCATATGGCATATTTCCTTCTATTGGTAATTTATTTGTTATCAATCTCACCAAAAAAAATCTTGACATTTCACTTTCTTATTACACCATTTGCTTCATATTTTTATAGCTTTAAGTTTTTCATATGCTAGATTTCCCCATGGTTTTACATAGTAATGTTTTATCATTACATTCTTTTACCATATGTTTCTTTCTTCTTCTATATCATCAAATTTTATTTTTCCAGAAAATTATTTTTTTTGATAACATTTTATTTCATGTATATATTCTTTTTCTCCTTTACTCTTTGTCATACACCAAAATTTATCATACTTATATTTATACAATTTTACTACTAATCTCTCATCTTTTACATTTATCTACTTTAACACCTTGTATAAATTTAATGAAGCAGTATATACCTCTGGATTAATTAACCCCTAAACCTCCTTCCTCTTTATTTGCATACAAAACTCCTCTTTTTCCTGAGTTTAATCTAGAAACCCATATAAATGAAAAAATATTTACAATAATTCCTTTACAAATATTTTTGGCGATATAAAAACCCTTGTTAAGCATGCTATTTTCCCCATCAGTACTGAATTTATCAAATAAACCATTTTCTGAATGATAATATATAGGTTCTCCAAAAAAGACAGATTTGTTTCATTTATTTTATTGTTTATTCCCATTGAATTATATTTATATTTTTATTCCCAAATGTTATACCTAACACAGAAATATCATTCATTGTAAAATATGTAACCC
>NC_056749.1:449503076-449523076 GCF_019279795.1 Protopterus annectens | reverse complement strand
AATACATGCTCTTACCTCATGGGCTATTTCACCCAAAGTATTAATTAAGTTGTCCCACACTTCATATCTGGCCATTTCTTTGTCTTCTTAACTTTAAATCTTTATCACATACTTTCATTTTTCATTTTCTTCTGCCTTTTTCATTTCTGCTACTCCCCATTTGACTTCTTTTACTTTCTGTGCACATGATTTATTTATCTCACTACTATTCTTCAGGATTGTCCCTGCTTCCTCCTTTTGTATTTTCTCCATAATGGTACCCCAGGAATTGTCTCCTTCATTGTCTGGCTCACTCTGCATCACCATTTCTTTAAGTAAATCATCCTACAACGCTCCCAAATGGAGGCTTGTAATTATACATCCATTATTTGCTGACTCATCAACATCATGCAGATTTCTTTGAAACATCTCCTCAGAATCTTGCATGCATTCTCTGTTTCTGTCACCACTCCATTACCTTCTTCTCTCTCCATCAGCCTCCTTGTTTCTCTGAGCTGCCTCTGTGGTTGGAATGGAAACAGGAAATACTCACACAAATGGGTTCCACTTGCAACAGTGACAAGTAGGATTTTTCTTATTGATATATTCATTACATATTATTTACGTATTTACATTATTTACATCTATTTACAAATCTCAATACATTATAAACTTCAATGTAAGCATTTCTACCTCACACTTTTTTATCCACAACCAAAACATTATTTCCAACAAAATCTTTGTAAAGTTAATTTTCCATTGGATTTAATTTCATTTAGTCTCTCATTCCATATAGTGCATGAAACATAACATATTATTCTGTCCATTTTCTTCACTTCTTCCTGTTTTTGTACACCATAATAACCAAATTATATTATATCCATATTTATTTGCTCAAATGTTAACAATCTTTTCACCTTATTATGTTTACATATTTCTTTCCACAAATTATTAACTTTTTCAGATTTCAAAAACACATGCTCAGTAGTCTCAACCTCAGTACATTTATTACATATTCTATCTTGCTTTTTTTTTTCATATGGTATATTTGCCTTAACCAGCAATTTTCTAATAGAGAATCTCCATAAAATCATTACATTCTTTAATCTTTTTATATTTATTATATCTCATAATTATGGCTTTTTTCTTACCTATTTCTAAATCTTTCCATGGATCAATGCAATAAAATGCTTTCAAAATACTCAACTACTATTCTTTTTTATTTTTCTTGCATATATTCTTTTTTATTTTCCATAACACAATTTTGTTTTAATACTCTTTCATTTTTTCATTCACAATGCTTTTACTTCTTTTTTAATTTCCATTCCTTTCCACAATTCTTTGTATTTATAATATAATATCATTTTTATCATGTTTTTATTTTCCTTCATAATTCCTTTTACTACCCAATTGAAATTAAAGATGATGTATGTAATATTGGGTTTATTAAACTGAACTTCCTTGCTCTTCTTTCATATATAGAATCCCTCTCTTGACTGGATTCAGTCTAGAGCCCCATATAAAAGAAAATATAATCATCATGCTTTCCTTTTCATACTTAACATGAATCATATAGGTGTTAGCAACATAAGCAATTTTTCCTATTACCATGGTACTCAACAAGTGAGCTTTTTTTCCTATACGAAAATCTATATGATTATCAAAAATTAGTCATATCCTTTACTTCTTTGAGTACATTATCCTAGTGTTGTTGTCTGTATTCATTCATTCCAAATACTATTCCAAATATATCTATATATTTTTCATTGAACTCAATACCTCCTATCATACCTTCAGAAGCAAATCCTTTACTTTTCTCTTTATTTATACTTAAACCATTTTTTTAAATGCATACTTAATTTTTTGTTTACTTTTTCCATCCATACTTTACTTTTAGCAATTAATACAATATCATTGCATAATTATACATTATTAGCAATTGTACTTCCTTCATCATTTTGTATCCACCACTACTTGACATTTTATTAATTTCTTTCATTATTACATTCATAACTAACCAGAAAATTAGACTACTAGCTGGGCAGCCCTGCTTTATTCCACATTCTATTTTTATTTCTTCCCCAATCCAGCCATTTACATTTTGTTTCACATAGTTCCTGTCATGAACAGATATTTTACTGCTTGTAATATTTTTGCTTATATTATATGCCTGCAAAATTCCCCATAATCATTTATACTGAATATTACCATAGGCTTTACTAATTTCCCCTATCATAACCTTCACTTCTGCTTTTTTTATTTATGATATCATCAAATTTTCTCTTATTATCCATAATAACTCTTGATTTCCTTTTCTTTTTTTTCTGACCTTTTGGTCATATATTTTATTCATTTTTGTAACCTTTTTGTTATTATTCTTATAAAAAAATTATAATCTGTTATTCAATGTTATAGCTCTCCAGTGTAATTTTTTTATCTCCTCTTTATTTCCATTTTTAAATATAACTTTTATAACTCCTGTACACATTTCTTTCACTTTAATTCCAGTTTCTAACCATTTATTATTTTTTTGCCACTCTTTTATTTCTTTATACATACCATATTCAATTCCATCCAGTCCTGTTGCAGAATTCAAGTTAATATATTTTACATTAAATTCTTTCATAGTTACTTTTTGTTCTAAATAATCATTATCTTCATTATTTAATTTTGCATGTTTATAAATTTCTTCTATGTTTTCTTCTCATTTAACAAATAAGTCCATTACATATTCATATATTTAATTATTTTATATATTCCTTCTTGCTCTCTTATTTGCTTGTCCTTCCTTATTTTTAATTATCTTATTTTTTTAGTCTTTTATCATTTTACTCAGATATGGTGCTACCTCTTCTTTCTTTCCTTAAAAACAATATTTTTGTTTATATAACATGTTATTTTAATTTGATTCATTTTATATATTTCTCTTTCTTTTTCATAAAAGGAAATTTTCTTCTCTACTAAGACTCTAAATGTTTCTTGACTTCTGTTTCTTTTCTTCTTTTCTTCCTTATACTTTCTAAAAACTATTTTTTATATTTCTGTTAAAAATTAAGCCACAAAGAGTCCAATTCTCATAAAATTCTTTCATATTCATATAATTTTTCCATAATTCCATAAGTTGTTTTTTCTTTTCTAAATCTAATTCCTTTTCATTAATTCTCTTTATTCCTTTTCCTATTCTTATAGATTCTTCATTTTCCTGTACTTTAACCCATATAGCCACATGATCTGAAAATCCTGCATACTTAATTCCTTTTTCTATAACTTTTAAACTATCAGATATTAAAAAAATAATCAATTTATGTCCTAATTTCATTCTTTTTGTAGGTCCAGTGTTTATTCTCCCATACACTTAACTTTCCACTTCTCATAATTTCTTTAACCATTTTAACATCATAATTCCTCTTATTTTTTTCTTAAATTACAGTTAAAATCACCCACCAGCATAATATCGATATTTACGCAAACATATTCAAGAATATTTTTAAACATCCTTTCTTTCTCTTTTTTTGTTACATATCCATATAAAGCTATAATTCTATACACATATTTTTCCATCTCAAGTCTATTACTGTAATTTGTCCTAGTTCCACTATGTTTACATCTAATATTTTAATGCTTTCTTGACATAATATACATATGCCCAAGCACATTTCTTTCCCCATGTTCCAAACTACCACACCAAGATTTTCATTTTGTGTTCTTTCTTCCTCTGTTAATAATTTGATATCTTCTAAAACAACAATATGTGCATCTACTGCAACACACCATTGTAATACACTTATTTTTCCTCTTAATATTTTTCGTACTGTTCACATTTAAAGCTAATATTTTCAGCTTTTAATAACAGTATAATAACATGTTTACTCCTTTCCTTTCTTATTTTCTCTAAGCATTATATTTTTGAATTTTCTTTTCCTTTATTTCACTCTTTTCCCTATCAAATGCTTTTTATTTCTTGCTGTGTGCCTCAGCTTCTTCCTCACTTGTTTGCTCTGTTTCTTTTTCTTGTTACTTTCTTTAACTTCATGTATAAGTTCTTTATCATTCACATCTTTTTGTACATTTTCTGATATAACACATCTCTTTCGCCTATTCATTTTCATTTTCTTGCACATTCATTTCACATTATAGCCATAAATGATCAGTATTGCCACATGTTTTACACTTTAAATCACATTTTTTGCATTATGTCCTTTTTACCACATAAATAACATTTTTTATCACATTTATTGTTTAAATGGTCATTTTTTCCACAAAAATAGCAAGTCTTTGGTTGACCCCTGTATTTCACAAAACCCCTATTACCATGAACATCAATAATGCTAGGTACATGCATAACATTATCATTTTACATTTTCAGTGTTAGTCCACATTCCCAACCCCCAGTCCATAGTCCTCTTTCATCATATATTTTGATAGTGTCCATTACTTCTTTACAAATAGTTAAATGTTCTTTCAGTTTTTTTGCATCAACTTCACTTTTAAACTGGATCATTATTCCTTTTTTTGTTTGTATGTAAAAAGCTTGTACCACATATTCTGATCATGGATAAATATTTTTCTTTTGTTCATATGCACCCAAAAAAAATTTCCATGGCCTGCCCAGTCTCAAATATCAAGTGTCAAAAAGTCTCTTTATTAATTAAATTAAATGTTCTTACCTCTTTTGCTTTGAGACCTAGAGGTGCTATGACAGAGTCTCAAACCTCATACCTGTCCAGACTTTCTTCTTTTTTTACTGCTCATATGCTTTGTATACTTGTTTTTTGTTTCATTTATTTTTTTCTTTCTTCTTTGCTCCTTCTCAGTTTGTGCATACATTTTGTCTCTGGAACTTTTTCTGGCATAGTCTCGCTTTCTCCTTTTTCTTCTTCTGTTTTTTCCATGATGTAGCTCCATGAAATTGCTGCTCTACTTTCTGGCTCACTTTTTTTTTTTTTTTTTTTTTTTTTTTTTTTACCATTTTTTCTACCTACAACCTGAAATTTTCTGGTATCTGCATTATGCTCTCATGGTTGGGCTATTTGTGTCCTTTCCATGCACTTACAGGCTATTGGAATCTCTGATTTTAACTGTCTTGGAGGAAATAATAGTGCTGTAATACAGTTGCCTCCTCTTCCTTTGTCTCCATAGCAGTATATTATAACACTCTAAGACGGATCCCAGAGAGGAGTTCACAGGGACTGAATCTTGTGGAGACCTTAGGAACATTCCACGACTGATTTCTTGCATTTTATTGCCTTCTTCTTTTGCTTTTCTTAATACGGATGTCAGTGTCCTAGTAAATTATAGCAGCAGACCATCAAATGTGAGGATGGAATACATAAGTTTTATGTTGTTTTGCTAGGAAGTTTTGGCCTAGCTGGTGTATAGTCTTTGATGTAAAAGGGATTGCTTAATATATTAGGACTTACTTTTTCATAGTCCCACTGTAGAGAACAGCAAAGTCAACCCTTTGATATGTCCTTAGAATCATCATTTTAAAAAGGGATAGCTTCAGATTGCATATTCTAGCATGACCATAATATACTGTTACCCATTACTGGATTTGATAAAAGGACAAGTGATATCTATGGAAATTCTCTTGTAAGGTATAGCTGTGATGAGCATGGGTACCACTGGATTTTTAAAACTAGAATTTGAGGCTGTCTTTTGACACCAAGGATATCTTGCACATAGGTTTTCTGTCACTCTGTATCTCTTGCATTATCCCTGACCTATCTATAACTCAAGTTTTAGTTTTGCTATACCCAGGTGTCCTCCTAATATGTGGCTATGTGTTACTTTCATTACTACTTTTCTAAAGGGCTTGTGCAATATTGTAACTGAGGCAAACAGGCCAGCTGCCTTGAGTACAGAGTATTAGGGAGCATGATCAGCTGACCTGAGTGTAAAGTATTAGGGCGCAAAATCAGCTAATCTGATTGCTTTTTAGTATGTACCAGAATTTATATATAACTGCTGGTACTGCATTTGAAGTCAAAACTAAAGTACTGTAGCCCAATGTGTGTGGTAGACTAAATGTGTAGAAACTGTAGTAGCTGCTTGCTACAAATGCAGCAATCAGTTTGCTACAGTTTAACAGAAGGAAATACCTTGTTTATGATCTTAATACTTTTAACTCTGAGAGGAGTGAAAAAAGCTCTAAAAAGAGCTTATTTTTCATTTTGCTTTGTTTTCTTTTGTTTTGGAGGGGTACCAGACTGGATGAATGGCACCAGGCACAAAAACAGGTAGGTACACCTTGAGGCTTGCATACTAGTAATTGACTTACTGCTTCTTTGGTCACCCAGTATAATAAATCATTTTGAATATCAAAATAAGGGTTATATAGAGTGAGAGATGTGAATGATTCTTCCACTATCATCCTGGATGTTTTTCTCTGTGGCTCAACTCATCCTCACATTAGGCCTTCTTAAAATTCAGTCTACGTACCTACAGATCATTCACCTTGGTGTCTTCATTTCTGGTAGCTCCACAATAGATAGAATGCTTTTCCTCTTTTTTGTCTGCTGATAAGAATGAGACTGGCGGGTTCTGCATCCCATTCTTCTTACTGGAATATTAACTTACCCAAATATCTAGTGCAGCCATATGCCTGTTCTTCTGGCAGGTTATGTTCCATATCTGTGGTCTAGAAGATTACACCCTGACTGTCTTTTTTGTCATTCTAGCCTAGCTTACCATGATTGCTTTCCTTTTTTCTCAAGTGTCCTTTCAACTGCCTTTGGGGTCTGGTACATTACTTGTGCATATGTTTTATTTTCCTTGTTATCATGCACTGTGTCTGCCTCTGAGGTTACTGTTGTTTTGGTTCCTTTTCATTGCTCTCCTTTAACTTCTAATGGGGCTGCAGGGTTTTTGTCTCCCTGTATATTTATCTGTATCTATATTCCTTGGGGCCTACTCAGCACTGCAGAACCACAGCTTCCCATTAGTGTGCCAATGGAAAAGATAGTGAGGTCCACCACAGGGAGGTAAAGAGGCATGACCCCAGAATGGGGCTCCTGCAGCTCTTTTCCCTTATGATAATTACTGGGGATGTGGCTAACACCTTCCCATTTTCTCCAGAGTTCTTTTATAATGGTAAAAATCTTTCCCAATAATCAGATCATGGGTAAATATGGTATTTAAGCCACAAGATGTATAACCTTCTTGAAATCTGTCTTAGTTCTACTGGGGCTATAGCATGTGTCTTTTTATTCCAGTGAATGTATAAATCTTTGCAGCTTTAGAGAAATACATTTTTTGTTTGCAAATGAACTAGCACTTAATGAAAGTTATCATAGTACTAAAATCTAGTAGTCTCTTTAATCCATTTCCATTGAGTAATACAGGACATTCAATGAACTTAATGGTGGCACAGTAACTAAAGTGTTTTCGACTAATTTGACTATAGTTCTATCACATTTCATTTTCTTGTGACTTACATACTTATCAGCAGTTTAATTTGACTATAGTTTGATCACATTTCATTTTTTTGTGACTTACATACTTATCAGCAGTTTAATTTGACTATAGTTTGATCACATTTCATTTTTTTGTGACTTACTTACTTATCAGCAATTTTATCTTTCACAACAGACTTACTTTTGTTGATATCTAGTACAGAACATTGCTGTGTGTTCTCTTCTACCACATGTAAAATACAACGTTTTCATGAATGTCCCTTTCTTATTGGTCACTTTGGATGATCCACTGGTGTGCAGATTTTTATAACACATTACTCACTGAGCAAGTGTAACCAAACTACGCCTGTCTCATGGGTCTGCCTACTTCATCCACCACTTTATAAAATTAGGTAATGTTTGTTAAATCTTTCATTTGGTAGCGTTTCAATTATAGTCTTTATGTTATCATTACCCTCTAAAGTAGCAATATGTTTGAGTTCTAATCATTGTGACTTTGCCATTTTTTGCTTTAGGCTAAAGTCTGCTTGTAAAGCTTAAGTGTCTGCCTTAATCTCTACCTGTACCAAAAGGTACCACTTTGCCTTTTATAATCCTTTTAATCAGCATCCTTCATATCCATAAAAGCATGTATGGTGTCTCCTGTGAGTTGTGAAGTTAGAATCTGAAACACAGCAAAAACAGATTCCCAACAGGAACAAAAAACTTGGAAAATAAAGAAATAATCCCAACAACGACCTGGAACACACCAGCTTTATTGACAACAAAAATGTTCCTTTGACTAAGCGCTTTCTCCAGTAATTGGCTTCATCAGAGTCAAATAAACCTCTAACTACAACAGAATAAATAGTGAAAAACATTTTTACAAACACTTAATTAGTTAATTGATAAGCCAATCATCAGCCATAAAATAACATTAGGTGAACCGCCCTTAAAAAAAGTGCTTAGTCAAATCATTTCATCTAAAACAAATCAAAGAATCCAATTAACAATGCGTATAATACCTAGCCAAATTTAAACATATCCACTAAGTTCCACAAACAACAAAATTGGTTAAAAAGTTTAAGTGAACATATTGAAAGTACTGTTAAAATTTTATTCCATGAATTAAAAACATTGATATATAAAAAACATGTGTATAAAAAGAACATAGCAGCAGGCAATGCTAAAAAACATACCCAAGCTGAAAATCCATTAACTTTTAACTTTTGAAGTTTGAAACAATACCAAACTATGGTTTCAGACTTATTCAAAACACTATTACGTCCCCACAGTGTACCTGTTCTGGATACAAATTAAACATTGTACCCAGTATAGTAAATGTGCTAAATAATGTTATTAGATCTCTGCTTTAACATGGGCATGAGGGAAATACCTTCATTAAATCCTGGTGGTCACGTGGCATTTAACCTAATAGGTCGTTGTTGGGATTATTTCTTTATTTTCCAAGATAGAATCTGAGCCTACTCAACCTGATCCCAGCCTAACTAATGATTCTTTGAAACACCATTATGTGTGGCCATAGGTCTTCTTTTTGAGTAAGTGGGTTCAGGTGATTGCATCTTCAGGTGTAGTCATGGACTTGGCTACTGCTCTCATACCCTCAACAGCAGCACCACCACCAGCAGCAGGAGCTACGGTCTAAAGTACCCATTTCACCATCAACATTTTGTGAATCACTGGAATAGCAGATATCCTGGGGGCTCCAGCTTGATACTGGCATCTTTACTGTAGCTTAAGCATGGGTAACACTACCTTAATGGAATCACAGGTGAATTTCTTACTTGCTGTACAAATGGCAGCCACATGCAGTCTCTTTCTCTCAGCATAAACAGACCACACAGATATGGAAAATTTCACAATACAAAAAAAGAATGTGGAACAGAAGATTAGTAAAGCTGAAGTTAAAAAAAATGGAAGCTGAAGTTATGGAATATCTGCAAAATGAAGTATTTAGTGTAGAAAGTCTAACACAGGTTATATCACAGCATAATGAAACAACGATTCCTTCAAGTAAGGAGAAACAGGAGGAGCAGGAGACATCTGAAGAAGAAATATAGTCATAGGAAAGACAAAGAGATTTAATATGATCCAGTATTTATGCAAATGAAAAAGCAAATCTAATCAATACAAAAGGAGCAGCAACAAAGATATTTGAGGAGAAATACAGGCAAAGGCTTGCATATATGGAAACGTTTCCAATACAAAAATAAATAATAAGAAAACAGGGAAAGTCGAAAAGAAGATTAGTAATGGAGAAGATAAAGAAATAGAAACTGAAGGTTATAGTTTACCTGTGAAGTGATGGATTTAGTGTAGAAAATGTAACTCTATTAACACCACAGTAGGATGGAATAATAAATCCCCAAATTAAGGAGAAACCACTGGAGTGGGACACAGTTGATCAGTTGTTCGAGATACCCTGCAGCCTTCAGTTGGAAACCAGTATAAAAGTTCAGTTGGAGACATACAGCAAGGGAAAGAACAGGATAAAACAGAAGTGAATATGGTACAGAAAGATCCTCTGGAGCATTCTATAGGATACCCACAGGAAATGGAAAACAAACAATGTGCCCTCAGTTTAGAAGAACATGACCTAAGGAAAGAGGTGCTTGATGTAATACAGATGGTTAGACATACTAAGATCAATGAAAGAAATAGACCACAGAAAGTCAATAAGACCCCAATATGTTAGAAGTTTGATAAAAGAAATGAACACAGTAATCAGGACTGTTCATAGCAATGCATGCAATATAAAAAATGTAAATACTGTACAGCTAAATTAATAACAGATATAGTCTCACTCTCACCACAAAAACACAAGGCAGTAAGGCAAAGGAAGAGGAGAAATCAAATGCCATCATGGAAGTCTCCAGTACAGAAAACTAATAAAGCAATTAAGACAAGATGTGTAACTATTAGAAGACTACAGAAGAGGGAACAGATCAACAAAAGTAATCAGATTGACATGATAAAAGCAATATGCAGTATTAGAACAGATCAGGATCTGTCGTACACTATTGCAAATAATAAATTGAAGATAGTGGCAGAGGCAGAAAAACGTAGACGATATGCAGATAAATATAAAGGAAAAGTACAAAATAAGCAATTTATTGATGACCTCCAAAAAGTTTTGGGAAAAAATGCAAAAGGAACAGAAATACTACTAAAAAAAAAAAAGAAATAAGACACAGTTTGGAGAAATATTTATGTAGATCTTGTGGAAATAACAATGATGCTTTATGGACAGAAGTAAAAGAAAGAATAAGAAGTTCAAATGTATAAGATATGAAATAGGGTGAAGTAATGCCCAGAGAAATTGAAACAAAATTAAGAAAAGCTTCTAACTGAAAACCCCCCAGGCTCAGATGCAGTACCTAACTTCTGGCTAAAAGTATTAACGTCTTTACACGAATATTTAGCAATGAGTAAGAACTATTTATATACACACCCTGAACAGATGCTAACCTGGTTAACAGAAGGAAAAACAATACTCCTCCTTAAGAGCAAACCTGCAAGCTATTCTAAAACCTGTAGATCAATACCTTGTCTTCCAACGATGTTTAAACTATACACTAGAACTGGTGCTGACAGAGTTTGTAGCCATTTAGAAGAAAACTCAATCATGGTAATAGAACAAAAGGGTAACAAAAAAAGTGATATGGAGCAAAGGATCATTTGTTGTTAAAGTCATAACAGAGAACTGTAAAAAGGGGGAGAATCTACGTATGGCATGGACAGAATACAAAAAAGCACCTGAGAACATCCCACACTGATGGATAAAAGAGTGCTTACAAATATATAAGATACAACCTGCACAGATTGATTACATTATAGAAACCATGAAACAGTGGCAAACCACTTTGCAGTTAAACCACGACAAATGACAAAGTATTATTCCAGGGATAAACATTCAAATGGGGGATAGTCCATGGTGATTGTCACTGCTGCTCTTTTGTCTTACCACTAATCCATTAAGCTGTCTACTCGATAGATTTGGTCATGGCTACAGTTTGGCTCTTAGAAACAACAAAGTGCAAAGACTTCTTATCTTCTTTTTGTGGCTGATTTACAACTGTATAATTCTTCAGATGAGGAACTGAAAGCACGACTATAAGTGATCAAAACTTTCTTAGATGATATAAGAATGTTATTTGATCTTGATAAATGTACAAAAAACAACCTTTAAAGCAGGAAAGCTGCATCACGAAAAAACATCAGCCTGGGACAGGAATGTGCTATAAAAGAACTTGAGCAAAAGGAAGTGTATAAATATTTGGGAACTGATGAAGGATTATCAATAAAACATGAACAAATGTGAATAAAACATAGTAAGGAATACTTTGGAAGACTAAAATTTATACTGAAAAGAGCTCTGATGTCTAGCAGCAAATCCAAGCTATAAACCAATTTGCTCTTCCTGTCCTAACTTACAGTTTTGGAGTGTTTGACTGATCCCTGAAGATATTGTATCAGTTGGACAGGAAAACAAGAAAAATGCTTCATGATTATCAAATGATTTATAAAAATCAGTGTATACCGAACTTATATATTCCCTGTTTTGAAGGAGGTATGGGCCTCCTCGAAACAGATTATATGTATAGATCTGCAATCATAGGACTGCATACATATCTGCTGACCTCGCAAGATCCAAACATAGTGAAAGTTTTGAAACATGAGGGGAATAAGTCTAAGATAACATCCCTGCTTAATTTAGCAGAAGCATATCAGTGTCAAGCAGGAATGGAAATCAAACCAGAAGTAGATAAAAATCAGGCAGCAGCTGAATGTGCCAAAAAACAAAAGAAAAAATATATAAGGTAAAGGATTAGATGAGAAGGCAAGAAATGTGGAAAATGCATAAATATAATTTCAAGTATAGAAAACTCTTGGAACAACCTCAAGTCGATCAGGACCCAATGCAGGAATGGTTAAGGAGAGGTGAATTTAAACCAAACACTATGTAAACTCTGGTTTGTAAAGTCAGTTGAATATGTGGGAGAAACAGACAAATGCAGGTTTTGTAAAACAGAACTGGAAACAGTCACACATCTTATTGCTGGCTGTGATATAGTGATAGCAGGAGGACTGTATAATGTGGCAAGACTGTTGCAGTGGGGATTATGCAAACATTGTAATATTTAAGTAGCTGAGAAGCATTGGAAACATGAGCCATAAAGCATTATAAAAAATGATGAAGTTTATATTACATGAGATCACCCAATACCAACAGTTCAAACAGTAGAGGAGAGAAAAACAGATATAGTAGAACATGAACAAATGTGAATAAAACATAGTAAGGAATACTTTGGAAGACTAAAATTTATACTGAAAAGAGCTCTGATGTCTAGCAGCAAATCCAAGCTATAAACCAATTTGCTGCTAGACATCAGAGCTCTTTTCAGTATAAATTTTAGTCTTCCACAGAAAGACACAAAGTCATAAAATACCAGGATATGCAGGCAGAAATGAGGGCAATGTTGAAGAAGGATAGCCAGATAATTCCAATAGCAGTAGGAGCAATGGGTGTTTAAAAAATAATTTACCGTCGTACTTAGATATGTTACCGATGAATTTAACTCCATATGAATTGCAGGAGTCAGTTCTGGACACATTGTTTGTGTTGTGAAGAACACTTTTGGCTAACATTAAAGATTGAAACAATACTAATTTTATGAACTTTAATCATATTTTGACAGGAATAGCATGCATTCCCATCATGTTATTAGAAACCCAAAAGTCTTGGAGAAATTAAAAACTGGAGAAGACAAATGCCATTTTTCAGGGGAATGGTTTCTACTTGGCAGTGACAGGCTGGGGATTCTGGAAACTTGTGAAAACTAAAGTTGATGTCCATTGCATCCACAAACATGGAATATAATGCAGTCTTATTTACACTAAAATGGCAGCCTTTGTCGAAAATAAAACAGAGGTGGAGCTGAGGTGGGGCATAGGGGGCTGCCACCCTGGGTGGAAAGTATTAGAGGGTGTGATCATCAGTACCAGCATTCAGTTTATGAATGCAGATGCTGATTGGCAGTCAGGACTGAAGAGCTTCATCTCTCGCTGTGTGTGGTACTTAGCTGTAGCAAGCCTCTATTTGTAGTAGCAAGTGGTTTGCTACAGCTTAAAGAAGAAAGGGAAAAGGAACTTTTTTGTTGTTGTTTTCAAATCCTCAGGTATGAGAGCTCCTTGTTTTCCCCTCAGGTACAAGCAAGAGAACTTCCTTTTTTTTCTTGCTTTTCAACTTAAAGTTGAACAGTTTGCCTGCCAGGGTATGAAGTCTGAAACTGAAATGTCTGCCATTATTTTCTAACTTCAGGCTTTAATGATTTGCCAGAAATTGGCCAGAAAACCACAATTTTATGAAAATATGCCAAAAATATGATGCAAAAATCTGGATAGTCTGTGAAAATCTGTACAGTTAAGAGGTATGGGACAGTCTTATAACAAGTTTGTAAACAATATTAAAGTCTGTAGTTGTTTTACTCTGTTCACTTTAATGTTCTCGATGGCAAAAGAAAAGTCTATGATCAAAACAAATGTTACAGTACCTCTGATGCTGAGTAGTAACAAAAGATAAAAATAAAATCCATAGTAGAAGGCCTTTATAAAGACCACCAGGACTGTCCTTTACATGTAACATGTACACCTGAAAGTTATAGTCAGCTAGAAAAGTATTATAAATTATTACAAAGTACTCCAATGCATGAGGTCATTATCTGTGACAGTGGTTTTATAGTAACAGGCAAATAAAGTTGTCTTGCTGTTTCATTGCTGCTCAGCCAACAGTCTGCTAATGTTATTAAGTGGTATGGAAGAGCAGTGAAGTATGATAAGAGATACTGTAATGATGTCTGGGGTCTACACAGTATGTAATGGCTAACCATTTGAAATGTCAGGACTTGTTGTTGAGCCTTGAAATGTGGAGACTGAAAGACCAAAAAAAAAAAAAAACTTACGTGTACTAAGTCTGAGATTGCCCTTTCTTGGAATATTTGATTGTTTCAGAGGCATGGTGTTCCTGGAGTTGAGGTGGTTTGTGGGGGTGGATGGGGGCTTCCCCCAACAAAACAAGAAAGTTTAAAGGAAAAGAGTGATTGATATTTGTTCTTTTTGTTTATTTATGGTCTTTTTTGCCCTGTGTTTTGGGACTTGCCAATCCAGACATTTCAATTAGGAGCCTGTTTAATGAGCTCTATTATTACTAAGAAACATTGACAGATGAGTTGATGTAGAGGGTTTTGTAGCACTTATATATTCTCAGCCACGGTAAAGGAGTGAAGATGACTGAAAATTATCATTTTATTCATGGTCAATGAAATACATAGTGTGACAATACTTAAGTTTAAGTTTTCAGTTGAACCTTTACAGTAAAGCTGGCTCCATATTCATTAAAAATGATTGCTAAGATTTTTCTTTCTAATTTAAAAGCAAACATCCCAAGCTTCGGACAGTTGTCTGTTTCACTTATTAGCCAGATATTAGATTTCATAAGGTAATAATATGTCCACTCTAATGTTTGTATTCTGTCATCAGACAGTATAAATGTTTAATATAAATGTTTAATAGAGCTTAACAGATAACCTGTGTCTTTATTTTGTTACAGATAAAACTACCACCACAAACTCTCCTACAATAAAAACTAAAACTGCTGCCACAAGCTCTCCCACTAGAAAAATGTCATTATCACCCTTTACAACAGAAGGTAAAGGATAGTTTATATAGTACATCTAATGCTAAGCTCTTAACATTATTTCTTTTGTGTTGTATTCTGATAGATTTTTAATCTAAACAAAAAAATGTGATATTCATTTGCAAAATGAGCTAAGAACACACACACAAACACACACACACACACACACACACACACACACACACACACACACACACACACACACACACACGTGTTTGTGCATGTGTGTCTGTGTGTGTGTGTATGTGTGTGTGTGTATATATATATATATATATATATATATATATATATATATATATATATATATATATATATCTACACATACTTTAAATTGTTAAATTAACAAAATGTCTACTAGCACAATAGCAAGACGATGTCAGTGAAAGTTTAAAAGAACACACGTGGCACACCTCATCATAAAAGGGTTCTCATCCAGGAAAACAAAGGTCATTATTCCCCTCTACTCGTCACTCATTAGACCCATTATAGAGTACAACGCCCCTTTTGGAATGTACCTCACAAGACATCTGCAACAGATGGAAAGGCCACATAAGTACCTCACAAAGAGCATTACTGGCCTCAAACAAATGCCCTACATTGACCGCCTCAAAAAACTCCAGCTTTACTCCGTAGCATGTCGCCTACTTCGAGGTGATCTCTGCCTAACATATAAAGCTATGTCAAACCCAGAACTGCTGGACATGCTTTACCTAAAGAAATCCCAATCCCTCCAAGCTACATGCTCTAGGGACCTAAACCTCATTACCACAATAAACGGGACATGCTGGAAGGAAAGATTCCTGTCCAAGAGACTTCCTATTCTCTGGAACAAGCTACCCATCTATGTCAAGCAAAGTTCTTCATTAGCACTCTTCAAGAAAAATCTTGATGAGTGGATGGGAAATAGGAAATACACCCCAGAGATCACTTCTGTGTCTCTGCTGGACAGTGGCACAGGAAAATAACTTTATTGGGTGGTGTAAGCTATGGTACCTTGCTGGCTAGGCTTACATAGGCCCTTGGGCCGATAGCCTAGTACCTACCTATGAACGAATGCCCAGAACAGCAAATTTCCCCTCCAGGAAAATAACAACTTGGCCACCACTGATGAAAACAAAATTCAAAGCAAATTAACCCCCTGAAATAGGGGTCCCCACACCCCCCAAAGTAAATATACCAACTCTGAGATCATACTATAGTGGAGAAAAGGGCAAAGTTTGCCATGGTGGCCAAGAGGTTAGCTTCCTGGAGGTGAAATTCACTGTTCCGGAAGTTCATTCTTTTAAACTTTCACTGACGTCATCTTGCTCTTTGCGAGTTGACATTATAGTAACTTGATTTAAAGGGGATCCATATATATATATATATATATATATATATATATATATATACATTTGTTTGACAAGCACAGGAGTATGATTTAATGTCGATGATGTGGATGGCCGAACGATGTGTGTGTTTGCATTTGTATGTGTGTGAGTTAGTATTAAGATTGGGGATGAGTGAAGGATGGGTGTTGTATGCAAATTTGTGTATTTTAGGGTAAGGGTTAGGTTATGGGATAGATGTAGTGTTTTTTTGCGTGTTTGTAAATGTCTGTGTGTCTGAGTCTGTCTTGTGTAGTGCAATGTTACAAGAAGGTTTTAATGATGTTAAGGTATTATGGTCAGGGGCAGGTTTAGAGTTATCACCCATTACTAAGGTTGTGCAGCTGGGTGGAGACCCCCTGCCCTCTTTAGTAATGGGTGCTAACTCTAACCCTAACACTGCCACTTCCCCCAACCCTAACCCTACATCTTAACATCATTAAATTCCCATAACACTGCAACTATTCAGACAAATTTGAAGGTAATGTAATGGGGGGTGCATTAGATTTAATATCAGGAGGGGAGTAGTTTTTCTCTCTTGATATTATTGTTTTTTTTTTCATTTTTCTGCTATTGTTTATGATCAAACTTATTGTGTCAGTGTTTTTTTCATATACAGTAGATCTCTGTGTGTGTGTGTGTGTGTGTGTGTGTGTGTGTGTGTGTGTGTGTGTGTGTGTGTGTGTGTGCATATGGGTCTTGGACATCCTGTCGAAATGACAGAATGCTGATGTCAGGAGATCAGTGTCAAAATCTCGACTGGGTAAATATGGACACATTTATAAACAAAGAATATAGCCTCACGCAATAAAACAACCAGAGCAACAAATTGGATATTCTGCTGTGTTACATCCAGTGCTATGGTGTTTTTTCCCAAATATTGACACATTATTTGCATGCTCTGGGGATTACCACAGAACAAAGTAAACCAATGGCAGTTGTTTTTGCAGGTGGGCAAGCCCCCCACATGCTCCCTATTAATTATATATACTAACTCCATGATCATATAATCCCTGGGGACAGGAAACATTCCTCTACCTGGGAACTGGCACACCCGTCAACCACCTGTGTCGTCCAAATGGTGTCAGTCTCGCGTTCCTTCAGAATTTCAAAATCCTAATTTTAGAATGTCGAAATTCTGAACAGAGATCTGGATACAGCGCTGAATGGGAGATTTCCCTTTTCCCTCGCTGTAGTGGGATTTCGAGTTGGTATATTTAAGTAGCGGGGGTGTGTGGGTGCAGGGGGGCTTGCACCCCTGTAGAAACATTTAAATAGTTGTTTTTTTTTTTTTTTTGGGGGATTTGTTTCAGAATTTCAATATTCTGAAACATCGATCATATGACATTCGACGTGTCAGAATTTCGAGATTCTAAAGTGAATCTGTCAGTCTCCTGGGTGTCAGCATTCTGTTGTTTCGATAGGATGTCTGAGAGTCATATATGTGTATATATATATATATATATATATATATATATATATATATATATATATGGGTCTACCTTGACCCATCAAAGTTACGTTTCAATGAAACGTAAACAGGCAAACTGCTTTTCGCGAAAGTGCATTCAGCGAAAAGTCAACTAAGCGAACAGCAACAGAGGCTGTTGTTTAGATCGCAGCACAGTGGGGATAAGGGACTATTCCCTTTTCCCCACTGTAGAGCGATCTCAGAGTGAGAATATAAAGGTATCGAGGGTGTGGGGGGTTCAGGGGTCTTGCCCCCCTGCATAAACATAGATAGCTCGTGTTGTGTGTGTGTATGTGTGTGTGGTTTTTTTTTTTTCAGTTTATTTGTATTTTGCGAAAGTGCATTTTCATGAAAAAGAGTTCATTTGTTTACATTGCGTTGAAATGTAATTTTGATGGATCAAAGTAGACCCATATGTGTATATATATATATATATATATATATATATATATATATACACACACACACATACACACACACAACAGACACACACACACACACACCGATATATATATATATATATATATATATATATATATATATATATATATGTTACATGCAACCCGTCAAAAAGTCAACTTGAAATCTGGAAAAAATACAGTTCAGCTGATGTGAGGAACTGGGAATTTACCCTTTCCATACTGTATTGCAGTCTTGGAGGAATTTATATATATATATATATATATATACGTGTATATATATATATATATATATATATATATATATATATATATATATATATATATATATATATATATATATATATATATATATATATATATATATATATAAGTAGCTGGGAGTCTGGAGGGTGCTGTGGAGATTTCTCCCCCACAAAAAAGCATGTTTAAACTATTTTTGTGTGTTTTTCTATCGGCAGGTGATTGATCAGTTGTGTTCGATCACTTGCCATCTGATAATCCAAGGTTTTGATGAGGAGCGTTTCTCCCTGGGCCTCCGCTGAAAATAGGCTCTGTGGAGCCTAGTCAGACTTTCCCAGTCAACAAATGTTAAATAAATAAAAAATAAATAAATAGTGTAATAAATTAAAAAAAATATAGATATATGTGTGTGTGTATGTGTGTATATATATGTATGTATATATATATATATATATATATATATATATATATACATACATATATATATATATATATATATATATATATATATATATATATATATACATATACATACATATGCATATACAATATACACAGACACACACACACACACACACACACACACACACACACACACACACACACACATAAATACACACACGCACACACACATTTATATACATGTATGGGTTACCTACACTTAATCTCTCATTTAATCGACAGTCAGACTGCATAATATTGAAACTAGAGCAAAAACTGCAAAATATCGATGCTCAGAATACTGCAAAAACATTGAAAAATGTGATGTAATTTAACCTCATAGAAAACAGTTGAAAAATCTGACTAAATCAAACCACATTTTATCAATGTTTTTGCAAGGGGCAAGTCCCCCCCTGCACCCCCGAAATAGCTCGCTAATTATATGTACCAACTCTGAGGTGAGACAGCAGTGAGGAAAGGGCATAAGCCTTCCTTAGTACTGTATACCTTCTGTTTTTTTCAGTATTTTGTTTTTAGATGTTTTTACTGTGTTGATATTTTGCAGTGTCAATATTACACAGTCAGTCTTTTGACTGTCAGTAAAATGAGGGTTAGATTAAGTGTAGGTATCCTAGATAGATAGATATAGATAGATATAGATATAGATAATGTTGGGGCAGGTAGGATTAATTCATTTATAGGTGGTACAGTAGCACAGCAGTTAAGAGTTTTGACTTTACAGTACTTGTTTATTTCAGTTTTCAGCTGGGGTGCTTTCTTTGTGGACTGTGCATTTCCTTTCTGTGTATGCACAGGTTTGTTCCAGGTAGTCTGGTTTCCTCCCACATACCAAACAGACATGAATAAGTGATATTTAAAATAACTTTTAGGTGTGCATGTTGTATCTGACTGTGTGTGTGTGTGTGTTTGTGTGTATGTATGTGAGGTGTGAGGGGATACATGTGTGAA
>NC_056749.1:449368076-449500576 GCF_019279795.1 Protopterus annectens | reverse complement strand
AAGTATGGAACAATGACTTTTTGCACAATAGACAAGAACTTTATGGCTGTGTCATTTCATCTCTTTGATTCACTTATTCAGCAACTAACTTGCATGTAGCAAAATGGTCAGATGACCTTGGGATGTATGCTTTTCGGTTCCTGGCCATTTTTATTAAATCAAAAGGTGGGCTTGGAAGGATGTGCTTGTGTTGAGGGTGGACCACAACATTTCCATGCAGTTATACAATTACTTCTGTCAGTAACAAGAAGTGAGATCAGAGCCACACTGGAAATGTCCCTTTAGCTTGCAGGCAGAATGATGCAAAACTGCTAGGGGGCAGTTGATAGGTCCTGGCTCAGTGCACAATAGGTTCCTACTGTGGTAAGGAAACCAGAATTATCTGAACCAAGGGATGAGGATGTCCACCTAATGCAGCAGAGAGGAGGAAGCAGTGCAACCCTTATGGCTGCCTGAATGAAGGCCCCCTCTAGATGAGTGGTACCATGCAATAATGGGTATGTCTCTAGTACAGGGGATGAATGGGCTGAGATTGACTGGTGGGGGCTTGATGGTCATTAGGCACAGGGTCAAGAATAGCCCCTGAAAGTAGGGGCTGTGTGACTATAGAGACATAGTATGAGCATAATAATGTTCTACTTCTTATGAAAAAAAAGTTTTATCAACAGTAGTAAAACCATCTCTGCCTGCTTAAGATTAGGAAAGTTTATATAATGCACATGAACAACTGTGACAGAATACAAATAATTCAGTCCAGCTGTTTTGGAGTAGTGAGTTTTAAAGTTCAAAATTTGCTATGGAAAATATTGCTTTGTTAATGCTAATGTACTTTGTCTGTCTCAGACAACAGAAAGAAATAGGCACGCACTGACACTCATGAACTTAAACTTATAGGATATGAACACATATATAATAAGAGGCATTTTATCCTTTGCTAACTTGTCGTTGTCTTATTATTCCCATTCTTAGCCTACTGCTCACTGGAATTTGTGAATTTATACCAAAATAGTCAGATAATTATTGTAATTTAAGATGCAATGTAGTTTACCAGGGACAGCTGTGATAATACTGCGTTAAAACATATAGTGGCATTTTTTGATCTAGACTGCACTCTTGCTAGGGAATACAGTGAATCTGTTTTTTCTGGTTTAGCTGATTACGTTGTGTTTTTTTGACATGATGTGTTCAGTTCATGCATTCCATGTTTCTGCTCATCCTCAGCCTTTCACTGCACACAGAGTGGTAGTTGTAGATGTAACAGAATTGGACTTCATTATAGAACAAACTACTGTATACACTTTTGTGACCCTTTAACCTGAGATCTTAATTTGTTATACGCAACTCACAGTAACAGCAGACATATCACAGGTTTTATCTGGTGTCAACATATCTCACCGTCTGCAGTCCTGTAGCTGCACAACATTTCAACTTTTACTTCTATGCTATTGCTTATTTTTTCTAGATTAGCTTCTTAAACAGCAGTAACTTATAAAACTACTGCTGGAATCAGTGCCGCATGTGACTGCGGTATAGGGAAATATTGCCAGCCCAGCTGTCTGGAATTTTGTAAATAATTCTATGTCATTTGTAAATATTGATATGATTTAAACAGAACAGTATGTTTTGTACTGAGCTAAAATGTAACCACAGCATGCCCTGCTGACTAAGGACAGAAAGGTATGTAAACTGTATACCTGTGCAAATGTATATTTTATAAGTAGAAACTAAAACATAGAGTTAACTTGCAAAACTTCAAGAAAATAAGTTGAAATTAAATTATTTTACGATTGTGTTATAAAAGTTAGTTTCAATGCAGAAAGGAGACAGGATGTCTAGAATTAGGGTACCTTCTGCATTGTTTTGTTGTGTTTTATTGTTTTAAGTCTTCTAGCAACTGCAAACATCTGAAGGCTATGTATTTTTCACAAGGAGATGTCAAATGCTACAATGGGGGGGTTTAGCATGGGAAATGAAGTCAGGTGACAAAAAGTGATGTCATACAAGATAACCCAGCAGTAATATTTGATATTAATTTAAGAACTCTCTCAGAGAGAGACTGTGCATTTTGTATTTTATCTTGGGTGTAAAAAGAACATTGACTCATCATCGCCATCTGCACTTGCCTAGCTGTAAGTAAGATTTAGGGCTTAGTATCTCTTTTAGCTGTAGATAGGACTATAGTAAAGATTAGTTTAGTTGTTTACTGTATCTATTTGAGACTGTCCTGCAATGTTGTTTTAAAATATTTCCTGTGATTTTGAACTCTGAAGTAACTGTGTTTGTGTACTGAGTATTGTCTTGTTTTTTTATTATTTAGTATTAAATATATTTAAACCTATCTTTGTGGCTGATATTAGTGAGACATAGTTAAGCTCTTTGAGTACTTGCATATCTATTTGGTAACACTGAACAGGTCACTCCAATAGCCTTGCTTGGCCAGACTACTGCTTGGATAATAGTAACATTGCACCGTAGGATTGGATACCCTTTGTTAGGACCTTATAGTAGTTAATAAGGGTGGCTGGTGGCAGCTAGAAGTACTTTATAGTCTGGACAAAAGGAGGCATAACTAGTAAACCTGTGCCAGTCTTTCCCAGGTGTGTATGTGCGCATTGGTATATCAATCAAATCTCACAGAGTGTGTGTGTGTGTGTGTGTGTGTGTGTGTGTGTGTGTGTGTGTGTGTGTGTGTGTGTGTGTGTGTGTGTGTGTGTCAGCTACTTGGGCAGGGACACTAAGCACTGGTTGAACAGAGAGGGTGCTTGAGGTCTTAGCTTGTCCACTCGGCTGAGATCTCAACCCTATAGCTGTGCCAGTGGGGAGTCTTAATGGGGATCTGGAGAGAGAGGGAGAAACCAGCCCCAGACTGACTGTGATCTCTGTCTACTCATAAGAGAAATTGCATTTTACTGTGTGTGTACTTGTCATCCTCCCAGTGTGTACTTCTCCCAGTGTTGCCAGTGGTGAGGATTGAGGCTCCTTGATTACTGGGCTAGTGTTGGAGCGTTACATATTAGTTGGTTAGCAGTGGTGGGATATCTACATCACATATTAATTGGTTAGCAGTGGTAGAATAGCCACATCACATATTAATTGGCTTGTAGTGGTGTGGATATTGAATTCCTGTAGCCTGTGTACAGTGGTCACTGAAGGTGTTTGTACTCTCAATCAGCCATGCAGTGAACATTCAGAGTTTCACATTACAATTATTTTATTTTTTTTTTTGTTAGCATAGTTGGTCAGGGAGAGCAGGCAAGCACGTCAGCACAGGAGTATGGCTGAGATGTGCCAGGCTAAAGGACTAGTGCATGCCAACCTGACTAAGGCAGAAAAGATTGTACCTTTAGGTAAAGCTCCATTGCAGACCAGCTATCAGGTGGACAACCAAGCTGGTCTTGGAGATGTACAACTCTCAGAAAATGGACAGCTCAACCTTTCCACAGAGGACTTAAAAATCCTTCTGGAGTTAAAGAGACTTGAGCTGGAGGTCAAGTGTTTGGAAATAGAAGCAACAGAGAGACTGAGATGTCTAGAGGCTGAGGAAAATGAGAAACTGCAATGTATAGAGGCTGAGGAGAAGGAGAGGCAGAGGCAATATGAAAAGGAGATGCTGACTCTTCACCAGAGTCATGGAGGTAATGGGGAAGGGAGTAACTGAACCCCAGAAGCAGCAAAGGTCAGTAAATTTCTTCCACAAGTTATAGAGGGGGATCATTTTGATAGTTTCATCCATATGTTTGAAAGGGTATGTAAACAGTATAATGTTGTCCAAGAGCTCTGGGTATGGTTCCTGACCCTCTTACTCCATGGTAAAGCTCTAACTGCTATTTCTAAATTGTCTGATACTGATTGCTTAAATTATAATATTGTAAAAAACTGTCTTTTAGAATGCTTTAAGTTAACACCTGAAGCTTATAGGAAAAAGTTTTGTGAGCATAGATGCAAGGCAGATAAAAGTGTGTGTGAATATACTGATGAACTAAGCACTTATTTATATAGGTGGGTAAGTGGATGTCAAGTCACCACTTTTGGAGGGCTAGCAGACCTTTTGGTGAGGGAACAAGCCCTTAGCACTTTACCTAAGGACAAGAGAATCTGGTTAGCTGATAGAGAATGCACTACTGCAGATGAGTTGGGGAAAAAGGGAGACCTATAACTAGCAAGCAGGGCATCACTGCACAGGAAAGGGACACCTGGTTCTGTTCATGGGTCTAAGGCAGGGGTGTCCAACCTTTAGGCTTGCTGGGGCCGCATTGAGTGAACAGAAATTGTCTTGGGGCCGCATATAAAATATATCATATAGTTAACTCTTTCGCTGCTGTGGGCGACCAGAGTTGACCTCCTGGCTGTACTGTAGGTGCATTCGAACCAATAAATAAATGTAATAAATGCCTGTTATTTGCCTTAAAATTCTAATTCTCATTCTAATTCTTAATCTAACAGTCAACTCCAACATCTTAGTTAATATATATATATTTTTTTACAAATAAACAGGTAAGCAACAGTTTCTTACTGGTACAAGGACGGTAGCTTTCACTAACCTAATCACGGTCCTACCATCAAGTTAAACACTGTTTACTTGGCATACTACCCAAGGAAACTCATTCACTTGCAAAGAAAAAACTGGCACACACTACCACTGTCATTTTAGTTATTCACTACAGCGCTACCAGTTCTCACTGGGAAAACCACTCCAGCTGTCCAAGTATGTAAAATATCAACATTAGCAGTCCTACAATACTATAATCCACAAAAATAAGCCAACAAATTAGAAATAAAGTAAATAATTCACATTACTGACTGAATAAGCTACAAGAAGGTCTCACCCAAACAAATGACTGGTGCCAGAAACATAGCCTCAAGTTAGAATGTGTTTTAAATTTGTAGTTTTGAACAGTCTTCTAGTAAGCAATGAAACAAAATGTATGAAACAATAATGACACAACTACCAATTTCAGAAAAATTCAACCATAAAAGGCGACTCAACCTTCTGTCATTACAATTCACCAATATCAGTAAATATGCAAAATCTCTTAAAGTCATAATAATTCCATATTAAAGGGATCTGTAACTAATGAAGAGGTGGCTAACAGTAAACAACTTTATATTTCATCGTTTCATTTACAAATAAAGTGCCTGTTGCCCTTGAAGAATAAATTGCCTATGTTACGTAAAAAAAATGATAAGCTAGTAATACTGCAATAGGGAATGGATGGCAAATGGATAACAGGTTCATAGTTACTAGGTAACATCTCCAAAGGAGGACATTCACAGGACTGCAGCATCCACTCCCTTTAAAGTACAACACAGTACAGTATCAGCGATCTACCTGCGTACTCTGGGAGTAGAACCTGCAGCCTTCTGCATCAAAAGCAAGTATACTACCTGTTGTGCTACTAACAGTATAAGCAGATGTGGCATAAGTAGCATTAAACTTCTCTTCCCCTGAAGTTCTCAGCTCCTTATAAAACCTCACTCAACTCCTTGAAGCACAAGTGGTGGTATGGGTAGAGAAGAGGATAGGTAGGATCTGCCAGGTCTGTCTCTCAGGACCAAGGGGAGGTGTAAAGTTTTGCTGCTGGAGATGACTTGGAGGAGTGACTGCTGACCACTTTGCCTGCCTCTGGAGGGGAGGGTTAAAGGCTCCTTTTATGAAGGTAGATAGAGGGTCTCATGGTATGAGGTGTGGAGGCTGGGTATTGCCGAGGTGCATCAAGTGGACATGCACATAAGGAACACTGATTACAGTCTAGTATGGCTTGACAGGTTATGCAACTAGCAGATCCTGGCTACTGAATCCCCAAGGAAGTAATTGCCCCATACCATTGACCAAACAGGTGAGTGACATCTGGGGCAGTTGCCCTTTGAGCAGCCTGGCAGCAAAGCATACCAGGAGCCCACCTTGTATTCATCTCAGTGCGTTCCTTGCCTTATGTATCATTTCCCACTCCTTGATCATTGTTCAGCCCTCACCAGCTGTTCACCCTTAGTATATATGTGGCCCTCCAGTGTCCTCCCCAACTTGTGTGTGCATACTGACCCTTGTCTGTCTATCCCATCCACAGCCTTCCCACAGTACCTTCCCGGCCTAGCCTTCTTTTGTTTAATGTACACATATATGTGCTTGCAGACACACACACACACACACACACACACTATATATATATATATATATATATATATATATATACAACTCTTCCTTCCAACCATTTTTAATAATTAACAGTTATCTCTGTGTGTGTTTGTCTCAGGAAACCAGGACGGAGAAGAAAGTAAGCTCTCTGTCCATTTTCTCCACACTTATAGGCATAACTGCCGTTGGGCTGTGCAACTCACATTGCTTCTCTTTCTGGCCAATATGCTCAGCTGTGCTGCCCTTCTTGTGCAGGCTGGATGCTAGTTGCAATTACATGTCACTGCATTGTGTTTGTGTGCACGCAAGTGCATATTGACTCAAGTGTGCTGCCCTGCCTTGGTTAACCTATCACATTGGCCATGCATGCTGCTGTTGTGCTGTTCCCATCCTACAACACCACAGCACTATTTATTTCGATACCACTCCACCTCTAGTTTTTTATGCAATACTTTGCTCAGTGTGTAGGTGCTGTCTTCTGTCTAACTGACACATGCAGGTTAATGCTGTTGTGCTTCTTGCAGTGACCTCTTCAAATGTTAATGTTGCAAAAGCTTGCAGTTCTTGTCCATTAATTCCAGACTCACTTTTTTTTTTCTTTTGGAACAATGAAGACATCACTAAATCCTGCGCATTTCTCTGCACTAACCTCACATTTCAAAAATTGCAGCCCAGCGCAGCTACTGTTACTCTATAAACATTGTGAAGTAACAAGTATTTTTTAAAAAGGGGCTCTGATTTTATTTAGCATCACATAAACACACCTTATTATTTCTAGCCTTTCCCAATTCTTCAGGTTGGAAGTTCACCACTGAGTTTTACAGAAATTTTGTTGTAAATGATATTTCTGTCTAGACTTGTACATAAATTAATATTAAATTATGGCACACTACTTATATCATTTACAAAAAGATAAAATGCAGACATCAAGCAATGAGAACTGCTGATTTAAGAATGCTGCCTCATAAACTATTGTTGTTTGCAAATAAATGTTATAGTAAAAAGAAAAAACTACAGAAATTAAATGACTTTTGCAGAAGAAAATTGACTCATTTCCCATGTGCTCTAGCGTTGTTCTGTCAGTGCGCGAATGCCTTGGGTTTAATGTTGTTCACCCAGAGACGCACAACAATGTGTGCAATCTAAAGCATACACAAGGTGCATAGGCACTACAGTGCCTAACAAACAAACTGGATGTAACACTGTAATGATGAAGTAAACTTCCACGAAAAATGCCAGCCTGTTTTCAGCCACAACATGGAAGCTGTATGCAGTCTGATGTGTCAATCCTCTAAACATATAGCTGTAAGGACAGCAAGCTGCTGTCCTTAGAAGACTGGCAGTCACTAAGTAAACATCAGGAATAACCTATCAAACTTGAATAGTCTGCATTCCTTCTATGTGCCGTTTTATTCAGAAATGTATCATTTATCTCACAAATTAACAGCCAACTATGAATACAAGGCTCTGATTCACACAGCCATTGATGTTAGAAAAGGCATCACCCTGAAAGTGTGTCCCAGAGTCAGTCTGTCAGACTAACAGGGAGAGTTGTCCACCTTCCAAAGTTGTTCAAAATGAACCGTAAGGATGCTCCGATGAAAGACTATTTGAAGTTACATCCAATGTATCTGAAAATCCTCATGCTAATCACAACTACAGCACCAGAACCATTATAAATTCACACTGTCTGCTTATCAAATGAATGAATCTGGTCAAATCTATCAGGTCTTTAGAGCGAACTACCCCAGTTCAGGTTTTTAGCCTGTCCAAGACAAAATAGCCCATAAATGTGAAAAAACACTGTCCCTGCCTGGCTCTGTCAACACTCATAAAGGTACTGAGATCCAACAGCTAACCTCCAAATAACCATTCTTAAATGATCACCTTGTAAGAAGAATCACATATTACTGTAAATGGCATTTGTCAAGGCATACATAAAATCATCCATAAACAGTTTAAGATGCCACAACACTCACCTCCTTTGGCTTCTACAGATGGCTCCAGCCTAGCAAAAGCAATAACCAGTAAGATGCCCATAATGAACCATTCCTTTTTATTCCTGTCTCACAAACCCAAGTCCAGACGCCAACAATATTAAACACTCAGTGTCCCAAGAGAGACTCCACCAAGATATCTGATCCAAGATGCCCTGAGCAACTCTAAGATTCAACACCGGCGGTTGTAAGTAGCATATCCATCAGTAACTCACAGAGAAACACCATAATTACCGCATAGTGCCATATACAATCCTCTTTTGATTCTTTGGCATGAAAAAAAACAAAATGGGAAGGGTGTTTTGGCGCATGCGCACATTGCGGTTACAGGTCATAGGCATGAAAAACAAACAAAAAAAGTGTTTTTGCACTGAAGTTGCAGTTGAAGTTCACGGGCCGCATGGAAGAGCTCTGAGGGCAGCGTTTTGGACACGTCTGGTCTAAGGGAACCCATGGTGGCCAGCCCAGACTACCCCAACAGAGTTTGCCAGTAGTCCAGGTACATATTTATTTTATTTATTTAACATTTGTTTACCGGGAAAGTCTGACTTGGAACAAAGCCAATTTTCAGAGCAGGCCCAGGAAGAAATGCTCCAGACGCATGTCTTTTTAATGTGGGAGGAAACCTGAGTACCCAGAGAAAACCCACACGAACGCAAGGAGGACATGCAGAGTCCACACAGAAGGTACCCTAGCTGAGAATTGAACTGGAGAACCTCTTGCTGTGAGGCGACAATGCTAGTGCTGCACTATTGCGCCATCCATTACACCCCTGCTAAGTACTGAACCCAGGACCCTCTGAACTACAGTTCAGTGCAATACAGAACTTCAGCTCTACATGTCCAGGACCAATGGTTAAATGTTTTAAATGCAACCAGTGGGGCCATGTAGCATATAGATGTCCACGGAGGCAAGGTGGGAAACAAAAGTTGGGAGAGCCAGTAAGTGGGAATGACAAAATGCCAGCAGTAGGTTGTCTCGAGACAACAAGGGTACCAAACTAGCCCTGGACTGACTGTGATCTCTGTGTGCTTTTAAGGGAAATTGCACTTTATTGTGTGTGTACTTGTCATTCCCCACTATTGCCAGTGGTGAGGATTGAGGTTCCTTGATTACTGGGCCAGTGTGGGGGCATCACAGTGACCATATTCCCCAAGTCTGTTTTTTGTAGTAGCTGCGTTATCCTTTGGCAGGGCATGGATTCAAAGATATACTGATGAGTGAAAGTAACAGTGAAAATGAAACTGAATTGCAAATAGGGTGGAGGTGTTTATTTGTATATGCTTTGTAACATAGCAAACTCCACTGGCAGCTTGACAGAAATGTATCTGGGTAGCTGCAGGCAGATTTAAATAAAAATAAGCTATAAAGCATGCCAGCTAGCTCTCTGCAGGTCGAATTTTTAAGTACTGATCAACTCTCATCACCAGCTATTCTAGATTTTTGTAAAATGTATTTTAATTAATTACAGGTGACTTTTAAAATATCTTTACTATGTCCTATTTCATTACGGGATCATTGATCTTAATGTTGCTGGCACACATATGAGTGTTCTACATACATATGAAACATCCTTACATGTATGTAATACTATAGGTAAGAAGGAATACATAAAATAAGTGACACTGTTTCCTCAATATATATTATATATTATACATTATAACAAAAATACATTTGTGCTTAGAATTACTATAGTTATTTATGGATCATTTTCAGACTCCCATAGGAGTACACACAAAAAGAGCAAACATGATTATACAGCTAACAAAAGCAAACAAACAAAAATGCACAACACTTATGCATAAATGTTTTAAGTCTGTCTTGTCATTTATCACACCTACAGCTACAGTGAATAGGTTACATATGCCACAGGGGATCCCTATCACAACACCGACACGCCACAAACCCGACACTCAAAACACCGACACCAAAACACCGAAAACGCACAAAACCGTCAACTCACAAAACCAAACACCATAACACCGACACCCAAAACACTGACACACAAAACGTAAACTACACATTACACACAACTATACATGCACTAACCGTAACCCAAACCCTAACCCTAAGGTCCGACACTACCGCACACTTACCCTACCCGCACCCTAACCCTAACTCACTTAACCCGCCACTAAACCTACATTCCGTCACTATCTCCCACTTACCCTACCTGCACCCTAACCCTAACTCACTTAACCCGCCACTACACCTAAAGTCCATCACTATCGCACACTTACCCTACCTGCATCCTAACCCTAACTTACTTAACCCGCCACTACACCTAAAGTCCGTCACTATCGCACACTTACCTTACCCGCACCCTAAGTCCGACACTACCGCACACTCACCTTTCCCGCACCCTAACCCTAAATCCCACACTATCTCACACTTACCTGTCAGCTCCCTAACGCTAAATCCCTCACTATCGCACACTTACCGACTCGCGCTCACACGTTGCCTATGTCGGTGTTTCGGCTGTCGGGATTTCACCTTGTCGATCATCTGTCTCGTCGGTCTTCTTAACGTTGGTGTTTCGGTGTGTCGATCAACTCAAGGGGACCCGCCACAGGACATACTGTACCTTTGACTACTGAGGATAATACAGAGAGCATGAAAATCATGAGTTAAAATGACTGTATTAACAGGGATTTAAGCCAGTATTCATAGGCTAGATTTAACAATGAATATACGAGCACATCTTTTGATCTTTTGAGAGATTACATATCATCATCTATTTATGATTATTGTCAGGATCACTGTAATGTTTAATTATGGCGTCTGAAAAATGGTTACCACTTTAAATAATGGGGACTCTAGTGGCTTGATCAGAAATCTGATAACTAATTCTCCCCCTTCTTTCTAAGTCAGATAATTTAATCTGACCCAGTACAGCACAACTCAGTCTACAGTACACAACCAACACAGCATGAGAGGTATGCATGGGCAAGCTTAGGTCAGTAGGATTAGGGCCTTACAGCTCATGGGCATGTGATAATATATATATATATATATATATATATATATATATATATATATATATATATATATATATAGATAGATATATGCTATGTATACTTCCAAGAGACATATGGAGTTTATAAAATGGAATATGCATTTTTTGCCCATTAAAATTGAATTTAACTTGAGCAGATCCAGGATAATTTATTCGGTAATGCATGTTGATACAGAATAGTCTTTGTAGCAAAGGTTATGCAAGCCTTTTAGGTAGTATCAGACACATTTCTGTCTGTATTGTTTAGTTACACTTCCTGGAACCTCAACTGTGATCATTGGAATATTAAAATATTAATAGCAGATATAGCGGAATGCTTAGTAAGTCTCATGTTGCAATATGTCAGAGAATTCCCCCCTTCTCCAAGATACAGTTGCCTGGAGAGTTAGAATATATATTAAATAGGAGTGCCCTGTTTTGGTTATTGGGGTGCAGGAAGCAAATTATTTTTGAGATAGAGCTTTTCAAAATTTGCTTATATGGAGTTTGAATTAAATTTATTTTCCATAGTTTCAATGGCTGACATTTCACTCCATATAATTGCTGCTACATTCCAGATGTAAAAGAAAATATAATTTGGCAGGTTTTACACCAAATACACAAAAATGTGAAAGGTTTGAGCTATATATTCATGAAAATAAAAGTATATATGCTTGCCAGAAAAAGGGTTATGTCCCTAGCCATTAATAAGCTACTTACTGTAATCTGTGCTATATGTTTTGGCTCCTTCCAACTTCAATGGCATACTGTGTGACTCTGAGCAAATTTAACAAGGCAATGCTCCTGGGTTGCCCCGTGAAAATGATCCCTTGTGTTCAGTAAATATTTTTTTTTTTAAACTGTTCATCATACTGATATTATGGCACTGCTTGCTAAAGGATGGCACCATTAATAAAGCATTCCATAACAAAGAGTCTCTTTGCAAGTATCTTGTGGAGATTCTACAATTTGTTTGAAATCACCTTTCTTGAAGAAATAACACCGAGATGTGCAACCTTCATAAGGTGAGATCCCAAAGATATTGAGCTAAAAATGCCTTCCCTAGATAGTTAAAATTCACAAGGTTACGAAGAAAGAATTGCCAGATTTCTTACAGGTCTATCGGTATAGCATAGAGTGCTGAAAATATGAGCTTCTTATAGTCCTGGGTTTGATTCCTTCATTTGCCACTTTATATAGTGTGACTCTGAGGAGGGTACTTAATGACTATACTCCTGAGTTGTTCCTGAAAATAGGCACTTGTGCCTGCCAGTCTTAAGTGGTTAAAATGAATGAAAAATTAAATGGAGGGTCATAGCTGTGGGCAGTTAGCAACAGTTCTGCACTAAACTTTCAGAAAATTCAGCTTGGGGTATCTTTAATAAGGTAAAAATAATTTAAGGCAGGAAAAAATCATTAAAACAACTGCAGTTTAAGTAATATTATTTTGAAATGCAAGTTAAAGTAAACTACCTGAAGTACTTAGAGGTAGAAGTTGCCCTTTATTGGTAACAAACTTCAGCTGAAGTACACAAACATGGTTAAAACATAAATGCTTTTTTAGAAGCATGCTTTTACAAACATTTGACATATGTGCATGCTGATTTTGGTTGTCACCCCTTGAGTAACTTCATTTCTTCTTAAGTCCAGTTTCGTCTGTTTATGAAAACTCATAGGCATGAAATGCTGACCACAGAAATGTTTCCTTGGAACACAGCCCTGTTAATTCTACTGCCAAGATAGCTATCATTTCAAAAATCTGTAAGAAATGGGTTAGAAAGGTCTTTATGACAAGCATGGAACTGTTATATAACTTCTGTGAAAGATAAGAGACCTTTCTCTGAAAGAAAAGAAAAGGAAAGCCATGGGGAGGATTTTACTCTGCAAACAGACAATTAAAGCTTTGCACTATCTTTTTATTCTGCTGTGATTCTATTTTTTCTGTGTTGCTTATGGGCATGGAGTGTTATAATCACAGAAACAGTATTTAATTGTCAACATCAAACCCCCTTTTCCACTTTATATACATAGTATTGGGGTATCACGTCAATAGGAACCATCACCTAGAGTGAATGTTCACAGTGCAAGGTGGCTAGTTTTTAGTATTGATTTAATATTATTGTTTTCATTATTGTTGTATTCATATTTCATTTTAGAGTCCAGATAGTTCACACTTTTCACTGTCAATAAAGACAGAAACCATGTTTGTCATTGGGGAGCTGTTGTGAATCTGCCATTAATTTATTTGGAATATTTGTGAGGAAATTTACCTGTGAATAAAACAAATTTGATTTTTAAACTACTTATTTCATGAAGTGAATCTCTTGAACAGATATTTAACTGGTTAATTGTCTCCATCAAAACTTCACAGTATGGGGTTTGACCTTCATAAGATCATAGAAGTTATAAGGCAACTAAACTGTTAGGCCTTTTCCACCTTGCCAGTACCCATATTTGGACTTGCCTTTCTCTTTTAAAGGAGGGCCAGGCCAGTCATATCAGAGGTGAATTTATGAATACTTGTCCAGTTGTTCAGCTGTCTTTTTTAAGGCAGCAGGAGTTTGGTCCAGTGAAGGGGTAGGCATGATATGAGAAATCTATCCTTCTTCCTAGTCTTATTTATTTATTGGAGTAGATTTGGGTATCTGGACCTCATGCTAGCTGGAATGTTCAATGTGTTGAGGTGTAAGAGTTTTTGGACTACTGGCTCCCTTATAACTCTCTAAGCAAGGCACAAGTTGACCCTAAAGCGCCTATATGAAACTGAGTGCTGGAACAAATGGATGTAGCCTTTCCTCTCTCTCTCTCTCTCTTTCTCTCACTCTCTCTCTCTCTCTATATATATATGTGTATATATATATATATATAGAGAGAGATAGATAAATTCAGATATAGATATAATGTTGAAGCCTATTTCAGGTGTACATGATTACTTGCACTGTTCACACCTCATCAAGTTTTATAGTCACGCAAAAATAACATATTTTTTTGTTGCAGAGTAATATTGATGCCATGTTCAGTCATTAAATCACAGCAGGGTTCATAGTAAATTGATTTTGTTATATAGGAAGATATCATTTTTCTGTAAAAAGCTAACTGTAGTTCTACAATTAAGTTGCTTACAAATATCACTTGAAATATGTTGATTTTGATTTCCTTGATTTAGGATGACATACAACATCTAATGCTGCGTTGCTAGTACACTGCTTCTTGATTCTTATTATACTTTTTGGTCAGCATTTAAATGTTCAAACAGAGCTATACTTCTTTTCTGCAAACAAGTAGTAGGATGATTAAGCAAGAAGTGGTGTTTTTCATTATACAGACCTTCAGCCTTGAGTGTATCATACCCAGCAATGAGATGTGCAACTATTTCCAGTTCTAGTTTACAGAATATGAATTTGTCTGTTTCTCCCTCTTCTTCTATAGACTTAAAGAAGGTCTTAGACAATGAAGTGAGATACAAGGATTCAAACACTATTCCAGTCAAAACTAACTGACTAAAACAGGCTTCACTAATTTTTAAAAATATTTCTGTTGAGGGCAAAACCTTCTGTGCTCCTCAGTGAAGGATAGCTCTACCCCCTGCATTCTCTGACATATTGCAATCAAGAGTGAGGTAAATGCACTTCAGTATAACTGATTGCACACTTGGTTCTTGCTTAATCATCCTACTAGGGTTGTAAATTATATCTGGAAATTATGCAGTTTATTCAGGGGTAAAAATTCTATCATCAGTGCTAGAATGGTCTTAAACTGTTTTAACTTAACTACTATCCTTGTCTGCCATCATACACACACACACACACTCACTCACTGCGTTCCTTTGCTAACTCATAGGTTCATAAGTTAGTACTAAGCTAACTGCTCTTGCAAGCCATTTTAAGCCTAGCCAATTATCCCTTGTGAGACTCAAACCCTGCACATTGTGTTTGTATGACCCTGACCCTGAGCAGTATCCTACCTTCACCAAGAATGATGCCACAATACAGAGACAAAATGATCAGTTTTAATAATTGGCTTAATTTCTGGTGTCATTCTAAGGGTATCCAATGTCTGTCTGCCTGGAATGACATGCTTGACAAGCCACACTGCTTCGCAAGGGACGGCTTGCACCTGTCACCCCTGGGTTTCCGGATATTGGCAAAGGCTCTTGCCACCCCCGTAGTGCATTTTTTAGACAAGGCTCAAATTCTAAACCCACCGCCCTAGAAAACAATAATGGAAAAAAACTAAGGGTAATGCTGCTCAATGCCAGAAGTCTAAATCTCAAGATGCACGCCTCAAGCCCTCCTCAGTATGGAGAACATCGATGTCTGTGCTGTGACTGAAACCTGGTTTAAGGCTCCTGAGAGCACCCCAGCACTATCAGGTTTTACCTCATATCATGCGTTCCGGCCCCAAAACCCGGACCGTACCACAAAAGGAGGGGGTGTATCCATATTCATCAAGGATACCCACACCTCCTGGCTGGTGGCAACTCACGAAGCATCAGAGACCATTCAGGTGCAATTAACCATAGGCAAAACTGCTCTACAGTTTGTAGCATGTTACAGGCCACCCTCACAAACTCAGGAACCCCACACAGCCTTCCTGAAGACACTGGAGAGTATAAATGTCTCTCCAAACACCATCATAGTGGGTGACTTCAACTACCCAAACATAGACTGGGAACATTACTCAAGCCCCAATAACCTAGCCCAAAGGTTCCTGGAGTTCATAAACTCAAATGCTATGGAACAACTTGTCACCATTCCCACAAGAGGTGAAAATATACTAGACCTGATCATCACAAACATGGGGACAAAATGCTCCACACCGGAAGTATATCCCTCATTGGTGAGATCAGACCATAAACTAATCTCACTGGAGATCCACATCCCGCCCCCACCCCCCACAAAAAAGACCACAGTGAAGAACTTCTCAAAAGCCAACTTCACACTTCTTAAGACTGGTGTGGTATCCTTCAAGGTCCCTGAGCCATTGGAAACCACAACCCACGCTGCTGAATCCCTTACAAATGTTTTCTACGAGCACCTCCAGGATTGCATGGATCAAGCAATCCCAAATAAAATCAAGACCCTTTCCACCAAAGGCAAGCGTCCGATCTGGTGGACCCCAGCCATAAACAAACTTTACAAGAAGAAGAGAAAGCTACTACAAGATAGAGCAAAATCCCTAAAAGGGAAGACATCTCTGATCAATACTAGTAAAAAACTACAATCACTCATAAAATCATCCAAGGCCAACTTTGAGAGAAAAATCGCCAAGGACTCAAAAGACAATCATAAGGCCTTCTTTAGCTATGTTAGAAATCTGGGTGGAAACTCCCAGATATGCTCAGAATTAGTCCAAAATGATACAAAAATCACTGAACCCACAGACATTGCAAACATACTGGCAGACAGGTTCAGTGACAATTTCTCCCCTTCCTCCCCCCCAAAAGGAGAAATATCTATCCCAGCAGAATGTAGCCTCCCAATCATCTCAAATGCCCGGGTGAGAGCTGCTCTCTCTAAAGCTAAAAATACAGCATCAATGGGACCGGATGGTGTCCCCGGCTGTGTGCTACATGAACTCAATGAGGAACTAAACCCACACATAAGGCTGCTGTTTAATCTTAGCCTTACCACAGGATACGTACCCAAAGAGTGGCGTACGGCAACTGTGGTCCCACTCCACAAAGGCGGTGCTTCTACGGACCCTGGTAATTACCGCCCCATAAGCTTAACAAGCCTGGTCTGCAAAGCTATGGAGAGGATCATAATGGAACTCATAAATAAAGACATAGGGGACCTACAGACATTGGATCCTACCCAATCCGGCTTTGTCAAGGGCAGATCATGCCTCTTGAACTTGGTCGACTTTTTTGAAACAGTCACCAAGGCCATTGATGAGGGTAAGGCAGTTCACACAGCCTACCTTGACCTTGCAAAAGCTTTTGACACAATACCCCACTCGGGTATCATAGAAAAGCTCACCAGCTTAAATGTAAACCAATATGTCACAAGATGGGTTGCAAACTGGCTCAAGGACAGAACCCACAGGGTTAGAGTTGCTGGTGCCATGTCAGACTCCAAGCCGGTCACAAGCGGTGTCCCACAGGGCTCAGTCCTGGGCCCCCACTTGTTCGGCATCTACTTTTCAGAAGTGCAGGCAAACATAGGAGGATTGTGGCTGACAAAGTTTGCAGATGACTGCAAACTGGGCGCCATAGTTGAAAATCCATCAGACACAGATATCCTTCAGAGAGGTCTCATAGAAACGGATAACTGGTGCCAGAGCCATGGCCTTAAGCTAAATGCCAAAAAATGTATAGTCATACCCTTTGGTAAAAACAAGGTAACCCCAAATTACCACATAGGTGGCAATCCATTAAGCACATAAGAGGTTATCAGGGACCTGGGGACCCAAGTTGACAGTAACCTTTCTTTTGACACTCACATTGCCAAAGTGGTTAGGAGGACCTTCTACATTGCCCACCTGATTATGAAGGGATTCACATCCAGATCAAGGGAGGTCATTGTTCCCCTGTACTCTTCACTTATCAGACCAATGATTGAGTACAATGCCCCATTCGGAATGTATCTTACCCGACATCTGCAGCAATTGGAAAGACCCCAAAAGTTCCTCACCAAAAGGATAAAGGGGCTCAAAAATATGCCATATGCTGCCCGACTGAAGAAACTCCAGCTCTATTCAGTCGCATACCGTCTGCTCAGAGGTGACCTGTGCCTGACATACAAGGCCATGTCCAACCCGGAATTAATGGACATGCTCCACCTCAAAAAATCCAAATCCACTAGAGCCACAAGAGCAAGAGACTTAAACCTCAACACGGATATAAATAGGATGTGCTGGAGGGACAGATTCATCACCCAGAGACTCCCTATGCTGTGGAACAAAATCCCGGTCCATGTGAGACAGAGCACCTCGCTGGCTCTGTTCAAGAGGAATCTTGACCAGTGGATGGGAGATCGTAGGTTTACCTCGGGGATCATCTCTGTATCACTGCTGGACAGAGGCACGGCAAACTAATGGGTATAGTATTCTTCAACCTAAGGGGTGGTGAAAGCCACACAACTCTGGCTAGGCTTATAAATGCCCTAGGGCAGATAGCCTAGTATATCACGGGAATCACAAATCACGCCAGTCCAGGTAGTAAAGATAGGAAATAACTTTACTTAAAAGTAAAAAGTTAGCACTTTCATGCACTAAATATATGCACTTCTTCAGACAAATTACATTTTGAAAGTGGTTGGCTTTTATACAAGCACATACCACAAACCACTTCCATTATTACTAAATTGATTCTAATTAACCAATTACTTTAACTATACATTCTACTAACATTAAAAATGTTACTATCTCAAAGTACCAGTTCACTTTTAAACAACCAGCTCGAAATAAATACAAAAATTAATAGTGTAAAAATATATCTTACATATTACATATATTCTCATTTTTGAAAACTATTGGTAGTTATTTTTCTTTGTATATTAAATGCATTTTCATAGCTTGAAAAACAATCAATGTTGTCATTGCCAATAAACAACCTTAAATATAAAAAACTTTTTTTAAAACAACATCTTTTGCAAAACATTTTTAAAGTTGAACCAAAAAGTTCAAACTCCAGTCCGCTAATGATTGGCAGCAGAATTTTACATGCCGAGTTGCCGGCCCTGATGCACAACCTTCAACGAAGGTATGCCCATTCACGCATTTCTCCACACAGAAGACGCTCTAGCTGAGAATCAAACAGGACAACGTCTTACTGTGAGGCGACAACGCTACCGCAGCACCACAAAAAGGTACTATGCAGGCTCTTACAGGCCTAACACAGGTGCAGTACACATCATGCATGCCCTAGACTACCAGGAATCAGTGGAAGAACATTATAGTCCACAAATACAATGACACTATTTAGAAAAGGTAATTTTTTCCCCTTAAATAATGTCATTGTATATAGCAATAATTTACTCCTGGGTATGGATATCTCTGGGTTTACTCACAGATGGCTTTGTTTAATCACTCAGGCTTCAGTTTCTTAATCAAACCACATCAGCCATGGGTGAATCCTGAGATGCCTACAACCAGTCATTGGTTATTGCTAAACGAGACCATATTCACATTTAAATATACTTTAGACTTTACTCCTGTGTACGTGTGTGTGTGTGTGTGTGTGGGTGTATGTGTGTGTGTGTGTGTGTGTGTGTGTGTGTGTGTGTGTGTGTGTGTGTGTGTGTGTGTGTGTGTGTGTGTATGTGTGTGTTTGTGTTTGAGTGTGGTTGTATGTATATATATAAATAAACAATTTTAGGGGAATTATGCATATCTAACCATGCCCTGATAGATGGTGGTTTGCAAGCATACTTTAATATGTTTCTGTGTTTTGCTATATGTGATCATTAAGACATTACCCCTTATGCTGTATTTCGTGTTACAATGATTGTCCCACTATAGTACTCACTCAAATCCACGTTAACTAAAGAGAAGTCAACAAAAAGATCTTGCTCTCTCTATTCATATATATATATATATATATGTGTGTGTGTGTGTAAACATATATATATATATATATATGGGTCTACTTTGAATGACCGAAGCGCCACGTCACCGACACCCGGAAGACCGAGATGGAATGACCAAACAGGTAGGTTACCGAAAACGCGATATCCCGACAGCTGAGAGACCGACAACGGCAGTGTGTGAGCGCGATACGGTAAGTGTGCGAAAGTGAAAGATTTAGGATTGGGGAGCGGACAGGTAAGTGTACGATAGTGAGGGATTTTAGGTTAGGGTGTGGGAAAGGTGAATGTGCGGTAGTATCGGACTAAGGGTTCCGGTGAGGTAAGTGTGTGGAAGTGACGTAGAGCAGTGTAGGGAAGGGTTAAGTGTGTCAGGGTTAGAATGTGGGTGGAGTGAGTGTGCGATAGTGACGGGCTGAATGTTTTAGGGTGGGTTAAGTGAGTTAGGGTTAGGGTGCAGGTAGGGTAAGTGTGCGATAGTGACGGTGTTGAGGTTTAGGGGTGGGTTAAGTGAGTTAGGGTTAGGGTGCAGGTAGGGTAAGTGTGCGATAGTGACGGTGTTGAGGTTTAGGGGTGTGTTAAGTGAGTTAGGGTTAGGGTGCGGGTTGGATAAGTGTGCGGTAGTGTCGGACGTTAGGGTTAGGGTTTAGATTAAGGTTAGTGGATATGTTGTTGTGTGCAATGTGTAGTTGACGTTTTTTGTGTCGGTGTTGTGGTGTTCGGTTTTTAGAGTTGTTGATGTGGTGTGTTTTCGGTTGTTTGGGGTCGGTAACTTGTGTGCCGGTGAATCGGACGTTCGTGATTGAAAGTAGACCCATATATATATATATATATATATATATGTGTGTGTGTGTTTATACACACACACACACACACACACACACATATATATATATATATATATCACAAAAAATGAAATACCAAAACCATAAACATTAAAATATCTAGACCATAAAAACATTTAAAACATTGCACCATACATTAATGAAATGCATAATGTATAACATTGAATCCAAAGGCTGCAGAATACACCGTAGCCAAACTAGATCAATTCACAGCACCCCTGCACATTACCATGTGAATCCCCCAATTACGGTGATGTGTTACTAACAATTCTGTCCCTTTTTGGGTTCTTGTCATTTGGTATACATTTCCTTAGCAGCTGGGAACGTGCACCCTAATCTCACCATTTCCCAGCGATCACAACAGTGCTATATTGGTTTCTTTATCTGGTACTACTTTCGATATTTGATTATTCTTGAATGTGTAGTTCAGTGCTGTGATCGCTGGGGAATGCTGATGTTAGGACACACATTTCTGGTTGCAAGGGCTTTATGCTGGCTACGGATTATACCCATGAATAACACGCTGTTGTATTCTGCAGCCTTTGGGTTTGATGTTATACATTTCGTTAATGTGGTGAGATGTTTTAAATGTTTGTGCTTGTAACATTTTGCTCTTATGCTCTCTTGATGTTTTAACATTCAGACATGTGTGTATGGATCTACTCTGTAATAACAAAATAACAGAATCCTGAACTATAGAATCTCGAGACCACTATGTCGAAACTACTCGTTCCTGAAAGTTTAAAAGATTGACACTCAAAATATCGAAACAAAAGAAGCAAACCTAACCTTCCTGCCCTACATTACTACAAAATAAAAACAAATAGCTATCTACTTCTCTACATTTAAGCAAAGGAGCAGGCCCCCCTGCACCCCCCACATTGGGGGCTGTGCCCCACACACCCTTTGCTAATTAAATATATCAACTCCAAAATCACACTACATCGAAAAAGAAAGTAAATATACCAATCTGCACTGTACGGCTGCAAATCTACAGTTCACAACAATGACCTGTGTAAATACAATGTAATTATTTCACTATTGAACATTTACTTAATATGTAAACCTACCTCTACCTGAAACATTACCTTCATGATAACACTTAAAACACCAATATGTTCTTATTTATATACACTGATCGATATAGTACACTTACTCTTCAATTGCAACCACTAGAACATGTTTTCCAAAGTTCTGTTGACTCTATAGCTACCCAACAGAGCACTACCTCTGAACTTAACGACTGCTATACCTTTTTTTCTAAAAAAACTACATTCCCTTAAAGAGATACCATACCATTCACAAGTATACTGCACAGTTTTTAACTTCCTTTAGGCATTTAGAGTGTCGATGTTATAAACTTATGGGAAACAGCAGTTTTGACATTGTGGTCTCGAGATTCTGTAGTTCAGGATTTTGGTATTTCATTATTTCAAAATAGATCAGATAAAGAAATAGTTGCTTTGCTGGAGGAGAAATTCGCTGTTCTGAGATTTCGCTGTTATGAAGTTTCGACGTTGTCATCTTGATGTTCAGGGAGATGACATTATGGGCACTCAATGATATGAAGGGTAACCATATATACACATACACGCACGAACACACACACACACACACACACACACACACACACACACACACACACACACACACACACACACACACACACCATTTTCTGTGAAACTTGAAATGCAGCCATATAGAAAGAAAAGAAGAGGTAGAGAAAAGATGTATTACTGGAACATTCACTGCAAACTATGTTATATAATATTGATATGACTTTCTTGGGCAAAATGATTGTGTGTTACATGGGAAAGTTTCCAATGACACTTACCTATTGTTGCTAGTACCACACAAAAATTAAAACATAATGAGCAGGTATTCAATAATTTGAAATGTATGAAATGCTAACAGTGATAAAATCAGTAACCATTTGTTATTGTAAAACTTGTTTCTAAAAGTTCTGGAAAAACAAGACTGAATGGTGTGTATGTGTTGTTATATGTGTATGAAATGTCAAACCAGTGAAAGAGAAAGCTTATTATGGTTGAACCAGACCAATTATTTGACAAGCCATCATTCTTGGGCAAGCATTGTGTTTTGGAATTGCAGATACTGCACAATGCTATAGAACTTACCATATGTAGTGCACATGGATCTGGTAAAGTACTGCTACGCAGTGTACTGTTTTATGAGCATTGTAGTATGCGTGTGAGTGTGCATGAGTAAGAGGGCAGGCATGCATGTGCGTGCATATGTGCTTGTGTTTGTGTGTGTAAGAGAGATCATCCCCCTTTGCAGACCTTTATCTGGTAAACAAATTTGACATAATTAATGCCATTCATTAACGACTTGCGGTTCTTGTTTAGAAAATGCATATTGATGCAAAACTTGTTCTCTTAACTTTTTAAATGAGTTAGGCTTGCCTGCCTCTCCTCTGAAACTGGCTTTCCCTAAAACTATGATTTTGCCTCATATTTTGCTATTCCTCATTTTTTTTCTTTTATTTATTTAGTTATTTTTATTTTCTTGTGAATAGTTAAGGACTTTGTAATCAGTCAGTACTGCAAAATATTTACATTTTATTCCTCTTACTGTTCAGAAAGTGCATGTTTCTGTTAAACCTCTTATTCTTTTAATGGTGCAAGTGATTAGAGTTGTCTGCCTGGTATCTGACCCTGGGTTTTGCTGAACATTTCCAATATTGCCTCATATTTTTGTTAACTGATGTAAAACTTTTTTTTCTGGTAAATTTCTGAGGATTACAGTTAAGACAATAATGCCAGAAATTGGTGTTTGATAGTTCAGCTAAAAATGCACGTATGTGTTAGACTTGTTTTTCTTTTGGCTTTGTAAGTGAATTAATGAACTTTTTGTAGTCAAAAGTGCAGGGATTGAAATATTTCACCTCCGTGTGTCTGTGTTGTGACTTGACTGTGCTCAGCTATGGGAAATATTAACCATAATCACAATTTGCTTTATGATGTTATATGACTTTGTGAGTAACACAGAGCGAAATAGTGATTCAGATAGATGTGCATATCAATGCTATTGCTTTCACAAGCTTATAATGTCTGTCATGCAACAGCTTATTTATGTGACACTGCAAAGTAGAACTACTGCTTTTAAGTGTAACCTAGCCAGTTCATTATTTTAAACATCAGTGTTGGTAGATAGCTTCTTAATACTGCAGTTAACAGAATTGGAACAATACTTTCAATAGACAGTCTTGCTATACTCTGCAATATGCTCAAATAGCATTCCATATTTTTTTTCTAAATTGTGTAAACAATTGTCTATCTAGAGATATGAAACATTATAGATGGTTAAGTCAGAGTTTGAGATAGGATGACAGTTAATGACTTCCACAGATACAAAGGTTTTTCAGTTCTCTTGTCAGAAGGACAGAAGTTCAAAATTTCTTACCTGTAGTTATGTGTAATGATGTTTTATGGGAAATACAGTACCTCTGCTGAAGATATATATAGTTTTTCAAGCTCACAATGCTGTGGTCTTGTCTTTTAAAGTAATCTAGAATTTATAATCAGCTCATTTAATTAATGCATGCTCATGTCAGTTTCTTCTAATATTACAGTTACAGCCAAAAAGTCAAGTCATGTTTCTGAAGCCACCACATTACAGCCAGTATTTAAAACCACAGGTAAAGTGCTAAGCAAGTTTAAAAATACTAGTCTTTATTTCTAAGTCATAATGAAACAGAGCAAGTTGTAAAGAGAAGCACTGAACTAGTACCCTCATTGAATGGGTCAGAGTGGCATTATGATATTGTCATGTGACATTTTGTATCAAAAGACTTGTAGAACATATGTAGGGCTGCACAGCCTGATTTATTTAATATTTACCTCTGATGACAAGCCTATTGTATAGCTAACAATACCATATTGCAAATAAATATGCATGTTACTTTTCTATTCCAGTATATTGGGCCAGATTCAGCACAAGACAACACAGGAAGCTGCCTCAGGCCCGATTCAGGAAAGGGGGCCATACATGTTAAGAAAAGTCTTTGGCATTTTCAATGTATTGACTTGTGACAGCTCCAATTTATTCTATTCTATTTTATTAGCTGAAATGTAGAGCCGATGAAAGAGAAAGCTTGTTCTGGTCAAACCAGACCAATAAGCAGACAAGCCACCATTCTTGGACAAGCACTGTGTTTTGTAATTGCAGATACTGTACAGTGCTGTAGAGATTTCCATATGTAATGTGTGTGGATCTGGTAATCTACTACTATACAGTGTAATGTTTTGTGTACATGTGAGCATGCATGAATAACAGGGCACATATGCATGTGCATGTGTATGTGCTTGTGTGTGCGTGAGATTACCCCTTTTACAAAGCTTTATTTGGTAAATCATTTTGACATAGTCAGACAGTGTCATTCATTAGCAACTTGCAGTTTTTGTTTAGTAAATACATTTGGTGCAATACTTGTTGTTATCTTAACTTTTTAAATTAATTAGGCTTGCCTGCCCCTGCTCTGAAACTGGCTTTGCCATAGACTTATGATTTTGCCTAATATTTTTGCTATCCTTCAGTTTTCTTCCTTTTATTTATTTATTTATTTATTTTTATTTTCTTGTAAATAGCTAAGGACTTTACAGTTTGTCAGTAATGCCAGACATTTGGATTTTATTGCTCTTATTGTTCAGAAAATGCATGCTTATAGCAAACTTCTTATTCTGTAACTGGTACAGGTGAGTAGAGCTGTCTGCCCATTATCTGCGCCTGGCTTTTGCTGAACATTTCTAATATTGCCTCATATTTTTCTTAACAAATGTAAAACCTTTTTTTTCTTGGTAAACTGCTGAGGATTAAAATTAGTCACCTATGTTGCTAATGGACACTGGCAACCTGTAAATGGTTCATCTTTCAGACCCATGCTTACACTTATCAAGGGCATCAGAACTTGCCAGAGATTTGGGATGCATGGCTAGGCTTAAAAAGGCCCTTGTGGTTTTTAGCCTAGTAAGCACCTATGAACTTGTCAATAATACCAGTAATTAGAGTTTGATAGTTCTGCTAAAAAATGCATGTGTATGTTGCACTTATTTATCTTTTAGCTTTCTAAGTGAATTAGAGTGTTTTCTGTAGTCAAAAGATTAGGGATTCATTTCTTTCACCTCCATGTGTCTGTGTTGTGACTTTGAACAAGTTACTTATTAGAAAGCCTAATGTAAACTATGTTATATAAAACTGATATGACTTTGTTGGGGAAAGATGTTTTGTGAATTATAGGGAAATGTCCCATTGACATTGACACTTGCTTGTTGCTATACAGAGCAGCAGTAAACTAAGTCTTAAAAGGAGGTAAGAAATAATTTTAAATGTTTTATGCTAGCAGTGATAACATTGGTAAGAGTTCAAGATTTGATCACATGTAAGTGCATTTCCCACCATACTGACACTAATGCCAAAATGTGAATTTATATGTATCATGTCTATCACTATTCCCTTTTCCTCCAGGTATGACGATCTGAAAGTTGGTGTATCTCTCTCTCTCTCTCTATATATATATATATGGGTCCACTTCAAAATACTGACTTTCAAAATACCCAAACTCAAAATACTGAGACCAAAATCTCTAAAGCTCTAAATACTGAAAACTCAAAATACTGAAACTCAAGATATCGAAAAAAAAAAAAAAAAAGAGTACAGCAACACAACTATATTGCATCAGAACTATATACAGAAACATATTACTCTTCTGCAAGTATAGGCAAGGGGGCAAGCCTCCCTGCACCCCCTACTACTTAAATATATCAACTCCAAGATTGCACTTCACTACACTAAAGTGCAATCTTGGAGTTGATATATTTAAGTAGCGGGGTGGGTTGGGGTGGGGGCAGCCTGCCCCGGGGTGGTGCAGGGGGGCTTGCCCCTATGATTATACTTAGAGAAGAGTAATATGGTTTGTGTTTTATTTGTTTCAGTATGTACTTGTGCCAGAATATAATAACTGGTTGTATCCTGTGTGTTTTCAGTATTTTGAGTTTTGAGTATTTTGAGCTTTAGAGATGTTGGTCTCAGTATTTTGAGTTTAGGTATTTTGAAAGTCATTGTTTTGAAGTGGACCCATAGATATGTGTCTGTGTGTGTGTGTGTGTGCGTGTGTTTGTGTGTGTGTGTGTATGTGTGTGTGTGTATATATACATATATATATATATATATATATATATATATATATATATATATATATATATATATATATATAGTTATGTATGTATGTATGTATAAATTTGGGGTGTGCAGTGATCTTATCCTTTACATTGTGTGTGCAAGGATGATTGCCCCTATGCAAATAAAAACTTTAATGGAGGATCGCAATTTTTGACATTTTCTGTCCTATTGCATTTCCATACTTTTTTGTAATTCAGTGGTTTGCAGTTATGAGTTCTAGAATTGCAGCTGGTAGCTGATAAAATCACTATTATGTAATGTCCCTACATTTAAGTTTTCATTTTGTTTCATCTGGATGACACATAATGTCATTATACTTAAGTAAGAATTTTCTGTGCTCAGCTATGGGAAATATTAACCATAATCACAGTTTGCTTTATGATGTTATATGAGTCTGTGAGGAATGCAGATAGAAGTAATGGTTCAGGCTGATGTCTGTATCACTGCTGTTATTTTCACAAGCTTATGTCTGCCATGCAGCAGCTTATTCTTGTGACACTGGAATGTAGAACTACTTTTAAGTGTAATCTGGCTAATTCCTATTTTAAACATCAGATGTTATGTGATCCTATCTCGCCTACATTCTGAATGATGGGTTCGGAGCCGATCCCTCGGCTCCGACTCGGCACGCTTATGCCAAAGAGCGAAGTCTCTTATTGGCTGAGCTTACTATATCCCAGGATGCACCACCAACAGTCCCCCAGATCTCGTTTGCCGCTTAACTGCAAGGACGTGGTCTCGAGCTGGCTGGGCTGAGTAGCTTTATTAACTACTTTTTCATTCAGTTTTGTGCTTAAATTTCAAAACAAAAGCCGTTTTAACGGCTATTGCTATTGCTATTGCTATTGCGATTGCTATTGATATTGTGTTCGATTGAGACTGAAATTTATTGTGTGTGAGTGTGTAGAGTTTGTTTTGGCGCCCACTTTAATCCAGGGCCTTTTGGTCAAACTCTGACTGAACTTTTAGTGTTCAAGTTCCCGGTTTTTCACTTAAGGTTGTGTTTTACACAGTGTCTGTAAGCCTTCGGCTTTTTGTCTTTACCGATTCTACAGTGATTAAATTTCCTGTCAGGAATTGTTAGCATTATGTCTCAAGCCCCTAGGCCTTCGGGCTTTAAAAAATGTACTAAATGTGCTTTCAAGATGTCTGTTACTGATGACCATCTACTTTGTGTTTACTGTTTAGGGGCAAAGCACTTGCAGGAGTCATGCAGCGTGTGTCACGCTTTTTCCTCTAGGGTCCTCCAGGAGAGGAAAAATAAATTAATTCTTAAAGGGTTGATTAAACCCTCTTTTGAAGAAGCCTTATCTTCCGCTCCTACTCCTGCCAAAAGAAAGGGCTTGGCTCCGTCCAGTCCGTCGGATCCGACTCCCAAGAGACCTTGGCAGGCCTCTCCTTCGGCTCCAAAGTCTTGGAGCCGAGGTCGAACAGTCTGCCTCGATGCCAGTATCGACTCCGACTTCGGAGCCGATGGCTGGGGCATCGAGGCGGGTCACCTTCGCCGGCTCCACTGCTCGGAGCCGACAAGGGTCGCCGCCAGACACTTCCTCCTCGGCGCCAAGTCTACCTCGGCACCGGCGGAATCTGGTGTGTGTTTCGGCACCGATTCTCATCGAGTCGCCGAGCCGGTCCCCTAGTCCATTGGGGCCGAGGTAGAGGTCTTCTCGATCCCGTTCCGTTTCCACTCGGTCCCGACAATGTCGGATTGTGATACAGACAGGGTGCTCCAAAGACTTTTCCAGTCCCCAGTCTTCCAAAATTGTTTCGGCTCCGACCCAGTTGGCTTCGGAGCCGATGGCCATGACCCATCCCATTGCTATTCCTCCTCCGACTGCTTGGCTCCGGGAGCAGGTGCTCTTGGAGCCGTGGAGATCTCAGGGTCGGCTCCGACCCTTACTCCAACCCGGGCCTCGGGTCCGAGTTTGGTACGCGGACTTCTTCGGCTGGACCCGAGGGTGATGTTTGGGACCGATGCTCGGTTCGAGCCTCCTCTCGGTGCTGCTGCGGGACTTCCGTCTACTATCATGGCCCCGAGACTGGACGCCCCAGGATTCTGGAGGTCCGGCTTTCAGGGCCATGAGGAGTGCCTTGGCCAAATCCTCTTCGCCATCTCTCCGGTTTTACCAGCACCTTCCCTGGGCGTGGAGACTGGATCTTGGTAGTCCCCTGTCTATGGCCAGTGGAGCCCCGAGGCCTGAGGTTACCCCAGTGGGGTTCCCCTTCCTGAGGGTTTTTCGAGTCCTCCAGAGGAACCCCAAGGAAGAGATCGTGCAAGAGGAAGCACGTGGACTCCCCGAGTCTATCACATCGGACACGGATATGGATGATGCAGAGGGGTCCCTAAGTCGTCCTCGGATGATGTCTCCTTTGCAGACATCTTGAGATCCTTAAACAACGAGGCGGCTGGATGTCCAAACCCCCCTCTGCGGACGAATCAGTGCTCCTCAAGGCCTTTGGGGCTCAGCCCTCCGCCTCCTGGGTGTCTCCGCCTTCGACGAGCTTCTGGATTTAGTTTGTCGGGCGTGGGAACACCCGGATACTGTGGAACCAGTCCCTTCTCGTCCAAACAAATTCTTATCTGCTCCCCCCGAGAAGGAGTTCCTTACCAAGGGCGTGGCTGTAGATGCCATGGTGGTGGCATCTGCTACACAGCAGGACGTGGCAGAGGCTTCAACGCCCATCCATCCTCCTAATAAGGAGTCTAGGAGTATGGATAGGTACGGGAAGCGCACCCTGACTTCAGCGGCCTTTACCTTAAGGTCTCTGAATTATTTGGCACATTTTACTAGGCTTCAGAGGGATCTGGTCAAGGAGTTGTCAGACTCCCTCTCGGTAACCTACCTGAGCAGCTAGCCCAATCCGTTAGCTCTCAGTTGGGTATCCTGACGCCAATTGCTAACTGGTCCATGAGGCTCATATCTTATGCGGCCGTCAAGGGGCGGTAGAGCGGCAGGCACAGGCGTGGCTCACGTGACAGGCCTGGCTCCGCTTGTGTCAGTTTGCGGAGGCCTTCAAGTCTTCCTTCGCCGACGCTCCCTTTGATGGGTCCTCTTTGTTTGGACCCAAGGTGAAAGACACCCTTACCCGCTGTGAGCAAGAGGGAAAACGTTATCTGCCGAGGGGCCCGTTATTCCACTCCTTTCGGCCTACCCCAAGGCCAAAGGAGGGGGAAAATGTGGTTCGAAATCTCGCAAGTTTTTCTCCCAACAGCAGGAAGATTCCCGTCCAGAGGCAGAGGGCGGGAAATTTTTCAGGGAGACGCCGTCCCAGAGGCGGCAGAGGGCCCGCAATTCTGGAGACCGAGTCCTTTCGTGGCTCTTCAGCCTCCCACACGACATGAGGGATTGCCCGGCTGTGCTGCTCCGGAGCCAGTCGGGTGTCGTTTTGCCAAGCACCTAAAAGCCTGGGAGTCAATCACTCAGGACAAATGGGTGCTTCGGATAATTGCCGGAGGTTACATCATCCCATTCAAATACTCACCCCTCCGTCCAAGAAAATCCCGGACCCACCACCCAGTCAAAGGGAAATAGTAGCCAGAAGCTTCAAAGCTGCTACAAAAGGAGTCATCCAACCGGTCCCCACAGACCAAATCGGATTAGAAATTACTCCAGGTTCTTTTAGTGCCAAAAGACAGGGGACCTGAGACCAATATTGATCTCAGCAGACTGAACCTATCCGTTCACAATCCAAATTCGAATGGTCACGTTGCAATCCATTCTCCCGTTGTTGGAGAAGGATGTTTGGATGTGCTCCATAGACCTCAAGGACGCCTATTATCACATACCGATACATCAGGCGTCCAGAAGGTATCTGCGCTTCAGCCTGGGAGCCAGTCATTACCAATTTTGTGCTCTGCCCTTTGGCCTCACCACAGCCCCAGGGTGTTCACCAAGTGTTTGGCAGTAGTGACGGCTCACCTAAGGAGCCTTGGATTCCAAGTGTTTCCCTATCTCGACGACTGGCTCCTGACTGCCACCACCAGGCATCTACTTATGGACAACCTCAAAGCCACCATCATCCTGGGTGTTTCCCTGGGGATTACATTCAATTGGTCAAAGTCTGTCTTGCTGCCCTCTCAGCGCATAAAGTTTATAGGAGCAGAGATAGACTCAAGATTGATGCGTCTTTCTTCCTGCCGAAAGGATCCGAACCTTACAGGGCCAAGTGCAAGCTCTGATCTCGAGATCCAAAGCCCCAGCCAGGATGGTCCTACAGGTTCTAGGCTCAATGTCTGCCACGGTACTTTTAGTTCCTCTAGCAAGGTTACACATGAGGATTCTTCAGTGGCTCTTATCAACTCAATGGACCTTTCAAGATCTCCCACTCAATCATCTCATCATGATTACGGAAATATGCAAAGGGACCTGCTGGTGGCTTCAGACATCCAACCTAGATCAGGGCAAACCCTTTGTTCTCCCCTCCAGCGGTTACCCTGACGACAGATGCCTCCCAGATAGGGTGGGGGCATTGTCTGGGCAGGCTAGTTCAGGGCTCCTGGCTTCCGGAAGCTCTTCTCCACATCAACATGTTGGAGATGAGGGCTGTACTGATCCCTACAAGCCTTACACAAGTTCCTTCCTCAGGGTATCATCGCCATCCACACAGACAACATGTCGGTGGTTTGGTATCTGAACAAACAAGGAGGGACCAGATCGTATCCCTCTGCAGAGAGGCCATGAGAGTGTGGGAATGGGCTGTAGCTACCAACCGCTTCTTGGTAGCGACCCACATCCCGGAAAGTCAAATGTATTGGCGGACAAATTAAGCAGGACAATTCTCTCTCCTCACGAATGGTCTCTAAACCGCAGTAGCAGCCCAGGTTTTCAAAAGATGGGGACGCCGTGCTGCGATCTATTTGCGACTCCACAGAACACCAAGTGCCAAAGATTCTTCTCTTTGATTCCACATCAGGAAGTACCGCCATGGACGCTCTAGCTCAACCCTGGCCAACAGGGTTGCTTTATGCTTTTCCTCCAATCCCACTCCTTCCCAAAGTCATTCAAAAGCTTCCCAGCTAAGGTCTTCAATGATTCTGATTGCCCCATACTGGCCTCGCCAGATATGGTTTCCTTACCTGAAAAAGCATGCAGTGGACGATCCGTGGACCTTAGACCTGATCCCGGATTTGCTAATCCATCAGTCGGGACATTGGCATCAGTCTCTTCAATCTCTGAAATTGACAGCTTGGCTCCTCCACTTCCGACCTTAGTCAGAAGCCACACACTAGACCCGGAAGTTGTTCACATTTTGTCTTACGCCCATAAACCCACCACTAACAAATTGTACCTCAGTAAGTGGAAGAGGTTTGCTATCTGGGCTCAACTCAAGGGCTTAGACCCTATCACTGCTCCTGTCCCAGAAGTTTTGAAATTCTTAACATCCCTATTTAATCAGGGATCTTCTGTCTCAACTATTAAAGTTCAACTAGCTGCTATTTCTAAATTCCATGAATCTACGGATCCTCCTTTGATGAGCAGCAGGCTATGCAAAACATTCATTAAAGGTGCGAGTCTGTTAAGACCACCAGTTTTTCATCCTGCACCTCCGGGATCTTGATTTAGTGCTTCATGATTAACATCTCCCCCTTTTGAACCGGCTGCTACATGCGAATTAAAATATCTGTCATGGAAAACGGCTTTCTTAGTGGCTATTACTTCAGCAAGAAGAGTCTCAGAGCTTCAAGCCCTGTCTATTAAAACACCATATCTGATTTTCCACAAAGATAGAGTATCTCTTAGGCCTAATCCATCCTTTTGTCCCAAAGGTCTGCTCTAGTTTCTGTCTTCAACAATCCCTAGAACTACCAGTTTTCTTTCCAAAATTCTCTAATGAGGCAGAATATACTCTCCATAAATTGGATGTTCACAGGCAATTACGATTCTATTTAGACAGGACCCAGCAACTTCGTAAGTCAGACCAGTTGTTTGTGTCCTTCTCAGATAATAAATTGGGCCAAACCATCACAAAGCTACAATCTCAAAATGGATCAGAGATTGCATAACTCAGGCCTATTCTTCTTCAAATAAGCAACTCGTGATCATCTATCAAAGCTCATTCTACCAGAGCTATGGCTACTTCTATAGCTTTTCATTCCAAGCTTGCTATTTCGAAATTTGTGCTGCTACTTGGTCCAACCCGCACACTTTCATTTCCCACTACAAATTGGATGTGGCATCTAAAGGACGAGCTTCATTTGGTTCCACGGTACTCAGGAGTGTTTTCCAGTGAGCCACCCAGGATTCAGGTGCTAGGGACGCTGTCCCATCATTCAGAATGTAGGCTAGATAGGATCACATAACATCTTTTAGTTATGTACTCACCATAACTTCAGATGTTTGGGATCCATCTCGCCACATTCCTGATACCCACCTCCTTCCCCCTGCCTTGCAGATCAGAAGAGATAGAACGGTTTTGAGCTCCACTGTTTTTATCTTGTTTCATCTGACGATGTTATATAAGCAGGGTATGCATGTGTGCATGTATGCGGACAAACTAGATCTGGGGGACTGTTGGTGGTGCATCCTGGGATATAGTAAGCTCAGCCAATAAGAGACTTCGCTCTTTGGCATAAGCGTGCCGAGTCGGAGCCGAGGGATCGGCTCCGAACCCATCATTCAGAATGTAGGCGAGATGGATCCCAAACATCTGAAGTTATGGTGAGTACATAACTAAAAGTTTTGTGAGGTAGCATCTTATTACTGCAGTTAATATAATTGGAACAGTACTTTAGACAGTCAGTCTGGCTGTATTCTGTATTATGCTAAAATGGCATTCCACATTTTTTTTCTAAATTGTTTGAGCAATAGTCAAACCAGAAATGTGAACAATTGTAGATGGTTAAGGCAGAATTATGAAAAATGACAGTTATTGACTTCTAGAACAAGTTATTCATTTTTCTTGTCAGAAGGATAGAAGTTCAGAACCTCTTACTGTGGTTATGTGTAATGATGTTTTATGGCAAGTACAGTAGGTGTGCTGAAGACATATATCGTTGCATGAGCTTACAATGCTGACGTCCTTGTCTTTTGAAATAATCTAGAACTATAATCTCCTCATTTCATTAATGCATGCTCATGTCAGTTTCTTTTAATATTACAGTTACAACCAAAAAGTCAGGTCGTGTTTCTGAAACCACCACATTACAGCCACTGTTTAACACCACAGGTAAAAATGCCAAGCAAGATTCAAAATGTTCATCTGTTTTTCTAAGTCGTAAAGAAACAGCGCAAGTTGTAAACAAAAGCATATTACTAGTACCTACAGTGACTAGGTCAGAATGGCCATTATAGTATTGTTATTTGACAGTTTATGGCAGAATGCTTCTAGAACTTACTAAGAGCTGAACACCCTGATTTATTTAGGATTTGCCTCTGATAACAGTGTTATTGTATAGTTAACAATAGCATATTGGCAATTAAATATACATCATGCATTTTTATTATTGTATACAGGGTAGGTTCAGCACAAGACAACACAAGCAGCTATCTATGGCCCAGTGCTGGGTAGGGTGCCCATGAATATCATCAAAGAAAAGTCTTCTACATTTTCAATATAATGATGTGACAGCTTCCACTTCTTCTTTTTTTATTAGTTGAAATGTAGAGCCAATGAAAGAGAAAGCTTGTCATGGTCAAATCAAACCAATAAGCAGACAAGCCACCAGTCTTAGACAAGCACTGTGTTTTGGAATTACAGACACTGCACAGTGCTGTAGACATTACCATACATAGTTGCATGGATTTGGTAAGTTACTACTGGGAAGTGTACTATTTTGTGTGGATGCGAGTGTGTGTGTGAGTGTGCATACAGTAAGAGGGCACACATGCATGTGTATGCTCGTGTGTGTGTGTGTGTGTGTGTGTGTGTGTGTGTGTGTGTGTGTGTGTGTGTGTGTGTGTGTGTGTGTGTGTGTGTATGAGAGAGAGAGAGAGAGAGGCAGAAATAACCCCCCTTTACAGACCTTTATCTGGTAAACCATTTTGACATAGTCAATGTGATTCATTAGCAACTTGCGGTCCTTGTTTAGAAAATGCAGATTGATGCAAAACTTGGTCTCTTAAATTTTTAAATGAGTTAGGCTTGCCTGCCTCTCCTCTGAAACTGGCTTTCCCTAAAACTTAAGATTTTGCCTCATATTTTTGCTATCCCTAAGTTTTTTTTCTTGTATACATATAGTTATTTTTATTTTCTTGTGAAGAGTTAAGGACTTTGTAATCAGACAATAATGCAAGATATTTACATTTTATTGCTCTTGCTGTTGAGGAAATGCATGTTGATGGAAAACCTCTTATTCTTTTAATGGTGCAAGTGATTAGAGTTGTCTGCCAGGTATCTGTCCCTGTCTTTTATCAACATTTCCAATATTGTGTCACATTTTTGTTAACTGATGTAAAGTTTTTTTTTCTGGTAAATTGCTGAGGATTACATTTAGACAATAATACCAGAAATTGGTGTTTGATAGTTCAGCTAAAAATGCATGTATGTGTTAGACTTGTTTTTCTTTTGGCTTTGTAAGTGAATTAGTGAACTTTTTGTAGTCAAAAGTGCAGGGATTGAATTCTTTCACCTCCATGTGTCTGTGTTGTGACTTGACTGTGCTCAACTATGGGAAATATTAACCATAATCACAGTTTGCTTTATGATGTTATATGAGTCTGTGAGGAACGCAGATAGAAGTAATGGTTCAGGCTGATGTCTGTATCACTGCTGTTATTTTCACAAGCTTATGTCTGCCATGCAGCAGCTTATTCTTGTGACACTGGAATGTAGAACTACTTCTTTTAAGTGTAATAGGTTCATAGGTTCATAGGTTGGTACTAGGCTATCAGCCCTAGGGCCTATACAAGCCTAGCCATAACAATTCCCTGGCTATTTCTTCCCACATTATTTACTTTCCTGGACCCCTGTCTAGCAGGGTGACTGACGTGATCCCTGGGGTGAATTTCTTTCTCCCATCCAATCAAGGTTCCTCTTGGAGAGGTCCAAAGAGGCACTCTGCTTGACATGTATGGGCAATCTATTCCAGAGTCTGGGGAGTCTCTGGGTCAGGTACCTATCCCTCCAGCATGTTTTGTTTATTGTGATGACAAGGTTTAGATCCCTGGAGCGTGTAGCTCTGAGGGATTGGGATTTCTTTAAGTGTAGCATGTCCAACAGCTCTGGGTTTGACATGGCCTTGTATGTTAAGCAGAGATCAGTTTTGGGAGGTAGCATCTTATTACTGCAGGTAATATAATTGGAACAGTACTTTAGACAGTCAGTCTAGCTGTATTCTGTATTATGCTAAAGTGGCATTCCACATTTTTTTTCTAAATTGTTTGAGCAATAGTCAAACCAGAAATGTGAACAATTGTAGATGGTTAAGGCAGAATTATGAAAAATGACAGTTATTGACTTCTATATATAGAACAAGTTATTCATTTTTCTTGTCAGAAGGATAGAAGTTCAGAACCTCTTACTGTGGTTATGTGCAATGATCTTTTATGGCAAGTACAGTAGGTGTGCTGAAGACATATATCGTTGCATGAGCTTAAAATGCTAACGTCCTTGTCTTTTGAAATAATCTAGAACTATAATCTCCTCATTTCATTAATGCATGCTCATGTGAGTTTCTTTTAATATTACAGTTACAACCAAAAAGTCAGGTTGTGTTTATGAAATCACCACATTACAGCCACTGTTTAAAACCACAGGTAAAAATGCTAAGCAAGATTCAAATTTTTCGTCTGTTTTTCTAAGTCGTAAAGAAACAGCGCAAGTTGTAAACAAAAGCACATTACTAGTACCTACAGTGACTAGGTCAGAATGGCCATTATAGTATTGTTATTTGACAGTTTATGGCAGAATGCTTCTAGAACTTACTAAGAGCTGAACACCCTGATTTATTTAGGATTTGCCTCTGATGACAATGCTATTGTATAGTTAACAATAGCATATTGGCAATTAAATATACATCATGCATTTTTATTATTGTATACAGCGTAGGTGCAGCACAAGACAACACAAGCAGCTATCTATGGCCCAGTGCTGGGTAGGGGGCCCATGAATATCATCAAAGAAAAGTCTTCTACATTTTCAATATAATGATGTGACAGCTCCCACTTCTTCTTTTTTTATTAGTTGAAATGTAGAGCCAATGAAAGAGAAAGCTTGTCCTGGTCAAATCAAACCAATAAGCAGACAAGCCACCAGTCTTAGACAAGCACTGTGTTTTGGAATTACAGACACTGCACAGTGCTGTAGACATTACCATACATAGTTGCATGGATTTGGTAAGTTACTACTGGGGAGTGTACTATTTTGTGTGGATGCGAGTGTGTGTGTGAGTGTGCATACAGTAAGAGGGCACACATGCATGTGCATGTGTATGTTCTTGTGTGTGTGTGTGTGTGTGTGTGTGTGTGTATATGTATGTGTGTGTGAGAGAGAGAGAGAGGCAGAAATAACCCCCCTTTACAGACCTTTATCTGGTAAACCATTTTGACATAGTCAATGTCATTCATTAGCAACTTGCAGTTCATGTTTAGAAAATGCAGATTGATGCAAAACTTGGTCTCTTAAATTTTTAAATGAGTTAGGCTTGCCTGCCTCTCCTCTGAAACTGGCTTTTCCTAAAACTTAAGATTTTGCCTCATATTTTTGCTATCCCTAAGTTTTTTTTTCTTGTATATAGTTATTTTATTTTCTTGTGAATAGTTAAGGACTTTGTAATCAGTCAATAATGCAAGATATTTACATTTTATTGCTCTTGCTGTTGAGGAAATGCATGTTGATGGAAAACCTCTTATTCTTTTAATGGTGCAAGTGATTAGAACTGTCTGTCAGGTATCTGTCCCTTTCTTTTATCAACATTTCCAATATTGTATCACATTTTTGTTAACTGATGTAAAGTTTTTTTTTTCTGGTAAATTGCTAAGGATTACATTTAGACAATAATACCAGAAATTGGTGTTTGATAGTTCAGCTAAAAATGCACGTATGTGTTAGACTTGTTTTTCTTTTGGCTTTGTAAGTGAATTAATGAACTTTTTGTAGTCAAAAGTGCAGGGATTGAAATATTTCACCTCCGTGTGTCTGTGTTGTGACTTGACTGTGCTCAGCTATGGGAAATATTAACCATAATCACAATTTGCTTTATGATGTTATATGACTTTGTGAGGAACACAGAGAGAAATAGTGGTTCAGGTAGATGTGCATATCAATGCTATTGCTTTCACAAGCTTATAATGTCTGTCATGCAACAGCTTATTTATGTGACACTGCAAAGTAGAACTACTGCTTTTAAGTGTAACCTAGCCAGTTCATTATTTTAAACATCAGTGTTGGTAGATAGCTTCTTAATACTGCAGTTAACAGAATTGAAACAATACTTTCACTAGACAGTCTTGCTTTACTCTGCAGTATGCTCAAATGGCATTGCACATTTTTTTCTAAATTGTATAAACAATTGTCTAAATAGAGATATGAAACATTATAGATGGTTAAGTCAGAGTTTGAGATAATATGACAGTTAATGACTTCCACAGATACAAAGGTTTTTCAGTTCTCTTTTCAGAAGGACAGAAGTTCAAAAGCTCTTACCTGTAGTTATGTGTAATGATGTTTTATGGCAAATACAGTACCTCTGCTGAAGATATATATAGTTTTTCAAGCTCACAATGCTGTGGTTTTGTCTTTTAAAATAATCTAGAATTTATAATCAGCTCATTTAATTAATGCATGCTCATATCAGTTTCTTCTAATTTTACAGTTACAACCAAAAAGTCAAGTCATGTTTCTGAAGCCACCACATTACAGCCAGTACTTAAAACCACAGGTAAAGTGCTAAGCAAGTTTAAAAATACTAGTCTTTATTTCTAAGTCATAATGAAACAGGGCAAGTTGAAAAGAAAAGCACAGAACTAGTACCCTCTGTGAGTGGGTCAGAGTGTTATTATGATATTGTCATTTGACATTTTGTGGCAGAAGACTTGTAGAACATATGTAGGGCTGCACAGCCTGATTTATTTCATATTTACCTCTGATGACAAGCTATTGTAAAGCTAACAATACCATATTGCAAACAAATATGCATCTTACTTTTCTATTCCAATATATCGGGCCAGATTCAGCACAAGACAACACAGGCAGCTGCCTCGGGCCCAGTTCAGGAAAAGGGGCTATACATGTCAAGAAAGGTCTTTGGCATTTTCAGTGTATTGACTTGTGACAGCTCCAATTTATTCTCTTTTATTAGCTGAAATGTAGAGCCAATGAAAGAGAAAGCTTGTTCTGGTCAAACCAGACCAATAAGCAGACAAGCCACCATTCTCAGACAAGCACTGTGTTTTGTAATTGCAGATACTGTACAGTGCTGTAGAGATTTCCATATGTAATGTGTGTGGATCTAGTAATCTACTGCTATACAGTATACTGTTTTGTGTGCATGCGAGTGTGTGTTAGCATGCATGAATAAGAGGGCACACATGCATGTGCATGTGTATGTGCTTGTGTGTGTGAGAGATTACCCCCTTTACAAAGCTTTATTTGGTAAATCTTTTTGACATAGTCAGACAGTGTCATTCATTAGTGACTTGCAGTTTTTGTTTAGTAAATACATTTGATGCAATACTTGTTATCTTAACTTTTTAAATTAATTAGGCTTGCCTGCCCCTGCTCTGAAACTGGCTTTGCCGTAGACTTATGATTTTGCCTAATATTTTTGCTATCCTTCAGTTTTCTTCCTTTTATTTATTTATTTATTTATTTATTTTTATCTTCTTGTAAATAGCTAAGGACTTTATAGTTTGTCAGTAGTGCCAGACATTTGGATTTTATTGCTCTTATTGTTCAGAAAATGCATGCTTATAGCAAACTTCTTATTCTGTAACTGGTACAGGTGAGTAGAGCTGTCTGCCCATTATCTGCACCTGGCTTTTGCTGAACATTTCTAATATTGCCTCATATTTTTCTTAACAAATATAAAACCTTTTTTTTCTTTGTAAATTTCTGAGGATTAAAGTTAATCACCTATGTCTGTAATGGACACTGGCAACCTGTAAATGGTTCATCTTCCAGGCCCATGCTTACACTTATCAAGGGTATCAGAACTTGCCAGAGATTTGGGATGCATGGCTAGGCTTAAAAAGGCCCTTGTGGTCTTTAGCCTAGTAAGCACCTATGAACCTGTCAATAATACCAGTAAATGGAGTTTGATAGTTCTGCTAAAAAATGCATGTATATGTTGCACTTTTTTCTTTTAACTTTTTAAGTGAATTAGAGTGCTTTCTGTAGTCAAAATATCAGGGATTCATTTCTTTCACCTCCATGTGTCTGTGTTGTGACTTTGAACAAGTTACTTATTAGAAAGCCTACTGTAAACTATGTTATATAAAACTGATATGACTTTGTTGGGGAAAGATGTTTTGTGAATTATAGGGAAAAGTCCCATTGACATTGACACTTACTTGTTGCTATATAGAGCAGCACTAAACTAAGTCTTAATGAGCAGGTAAGAAATAATTTTAAATGTTTTATGCTAGCAGTGATAAAATTGGTAAGAGTTCAAGATTTAAACACATGTTCGTGCATTTCCCACCATATTGACACTAATGCCAAAATGTAGATTTATACGTATCATGTCTGAGACTGATGTTTATCTTACTATTCCCTTTTCCTCCAGGTATGACGATCTGAGAGTTGGTGCATATCTTTATCTCTCTCTCTCTCTCTCTCTATATATATATATATGTCTATATATATATATATATATATATATATATATATATATATATATATACATATATATATATATATATATATATATATATATATATATATATATATATATATATATATATATATATATGTATATATATGGGTCCACTTCAAAATACTGACTTTCAAAATACCCAAACTCAAAATAATGGGACCAAAATCTCTAAACCTCAAAATACTGAAACTCAAGATATCGAAAAAAAAGAGTACAGCAACACAACTATATTGCATCAGAACTACATACAGAAACATATTACTCTTCTGCAAGTATAGGCAGGGGGGCAAGCTCCCCTGCACCCCCTACTACTTAAATATATCAACTCCAAGATTGCACTTCACTACACTAAAGTGCAATCTTGGAGTTGATATATTTAAGTAGCGGGGTGGGTTGGGGTGGGGGGCAACTCGCCCCGGGGTGGTGCAGGGGGGCTTGTCCCCATGATTATACTTAGAGAAGACTAATATGGTTTGTGTTTTATTTGTTTCAGTATGCACTTGTGCTGGAAAATAAGTGGTTGTATCCTGTGTGTTTTCAGTATTTTGAGTTTTGAGTATTTTGAGCTTTAGAGATGTTGGTCTCAGTATTTTGAGTTTAGCTATTTTGAAAGTCATTCTTTTGAAGTGGACCCATATATATTTATATATATATATATATATATATATATATATATATATGTGTGTGTGTGTGTGTGTGTGTGTGTGTGTGTATATATATATATATATATATATATATATATATATATATATATATATATATATTTATGTATGTATGTATGTATAAATTTGGGGTGTGCAGTGATCTTATCCTTTACATTGTGTGTGCAAAGATGACTGCCCCTATGCAAATAAAACCTTTAATGGAGAATCTCAATTTTTGACATTTGCTGTTCTATTGCATTTCCATAGTTTTTTGTAATTCAGTGGCTTGCAGTTATGAGTTCTGGAATTGCAGCTGGTAGCTGCTAAAATCATTATTATGTAATGTCCCTACATTTAAGTTTTCATTTTGTTTCATCTGGATGCCACATAATATAATTATACTTAAGTAAGAATTTTCTGTGCTCAGCTATGGGATATATTAACCATAATCACAGTTTGCTTTATGATGTTATATGAGTCTGTGAGGAACGCAGATAGAAGTAGTGGTTCAGGCTGATGTCTGTATCACTGATGTTATTTTCACAAGATTATGTCTGCCATGCAGCAGCTTATTCTTGTGACACTGGAATGTAGAACTACTGCTTTTAAGTTTAATCTGGCTAATTCATATTTTAAACATCAGTTTTGGGAGGTAGCATCTTATTACTGCAGTTAATATAATTGGAACAATACTTTAGACAGTCAGTCTGGCTGTGTTCTGTATTATGCTAAAATGGCATTCCACATTTTTTTTCTAAATTGTTTGAGCAATAGTCAAACCAGAAATGTGAAAAATTGTAGATGGTTAAGGCAGAATTATGAACAATGACAGTTATTGACCTCTATATATAGAACAAGTTATTCATTTTTCTTGTCAGAAGGATAGAAGTTCAGAACCTGTTACTGTGGTTATGTGTAATGATGTTTTATGGCAAGTACAGTAGATGTGCTGAAGACATATATTGTTGCATGTGCTTACAATGCTGACGTCCTTGTCTTTTGAAATAATCTAGAACTATAATCTCCTCATTTCATTAATGCATGCTCATGTCAGTTTCTTTTAATATTACAGTTACAACCAAAAAGTCAGGTCGTATTTCTGAAGCCAGCACATTACAGCCACTGTTTAACACCACAGGTAAAAATGCTAAGCAAGATTCAAAATTTTCGCCTTTTTTTCTAAGCCGTAAAGAAACAGTGCAAGTGTTAAACAAAAGCACATTACTAGTACCTACAGTGACTGGGTCAGAATGGCCATTATAGTATTGTTATTTGACAGTTTATGGCAGAATGCTTCTATAACTTACTAAGAGCTGAACACCCTGATTTATTTAGGATTTGCCTCTGATGACAATGCTATTGTATAGTTAACAATAGCATATTGACAATTAAATATACATCATGCATTTTTATTACTGTATACAGGATAGATTCAGCACAAGACAACACAAGCAGCTATCTATGGCCCAGTGCTGGGTAGGTGGCCCATGAATATCATCAAAAAAAGTCTTCTACATTTTCAGTATAATGACCTGTGACAGCTCCCACTTCTTCTTTTTTTATTAGTTGAAATGTAGAGCCAATGGAAGAGAAAGTTTGTCATGGTCAAATCAAACTAATAAGCAGACAAGCCACCAGTCTTAGACAAGCACTGTGTTTTGGAATTACAGTCACTGCACAGTGCTGTAGACATTACCATACCTAGTTGCATGGATTTGGTAAGTTACTACTGGGAAGTGTACTATTTTGTGTGGAGGCGAGTGTGTGTGTGAGTGTGCATATAGTAAGAGGGCACACATGCATGTGCATGTGTATGTGCTTGTGTGTGTGTGTGTGTGTGTGTGTGTGTGAGAGAGAGAGAGAGGCAGAAATAACCCCCCCTTTACAGGCCTTTATCTGGTAAACCATTTTGACATAGTCAATGTCATTTATTAGCAACTTGCGATTCTTGTTTAGGAAATGCAGATTGATGCAAAACTTGGTCTCTTAAATTTTTAAATGAGTTAGGTTTGCTTGCCTCTCTTCTGAAACTGGCTTTCCCTAAAACTTAAGATTTTGTCTCATATTTTTGCTATCCCTCAGTTTTTTTTTTCTTGTATACATATAGTTATTTTTATTTTCTTGTGAATAGTTAAGGACTTTGTAATCAGTCAATAATGCAAGATATTTACATTTTGTTGCTCTTACTGTTGAAGAAATGCATGTTGATGGAAAACCTCTTACTCTTTTAATGGTGCAATTGATTAGAGTTGTCTGCCAGGTATCTATCCCTGTCTTTTATCAACATTTCCAATATTGTGTCACATTTTTGTTAACTGATGTAAAGTTTTTTTTTCTGGTAAATTGCTGAGGATTACATTTAGACAATAATACCAGAAATTGGTGTTTGATAGTTCAGCTAAACATGCATGTATGTGTTAGACTTGTTCTTTTGGCTTTGTAAGTGAATTAGTGAACTTTTTGTAGTCAAAAGTGCAGGGATTGAATTCTTTCACCTCCATATGTCTGTGTTGTGACTTGACTGTGCCCAACTATGGGAAATATTAACCATAATCACAGTTTGCTTTATGATGTTATATGAGTCTGTGAGGAACGCAGATAAAAGTAGTGGTTCAGGCTGATGTCTGTATCACTACTGTTATTTTCACAAGCTTATGTCTGCCATGCAGCAGCTTATTCTTGTGACACTGGAATGTAGAACTACTTCTTTTAAGTGTAATCTGGCTAATTCATATTTTAAACATCAGTTTTGTGAGGTAGCATCTTATTACTGCAGTTAATATAATTGGAACAATACTTTAGACAGTCAGTCTGGCTGTATTCTGTATTATGCTAAAATGGCATTCCACATTTTTTTCTAAATTGTTTGAGCAATAGTCAAACCAGAAATGTGAACAATTGTAGATGGTTAAGGCAGAATTATGAAAAATGACAGTTATTGACTTCTATATATAGAACGAGTTATTCATTTTTCTTGTCAGAAGGATAGAAGTTCAGAACCTCTTACTGTGGTTATGTGTAATGATGTTTTATGGCAAGTACAGTAGGTGTGCTGAAGACATATCTTGTTGCATGAGCTTACAATGCTGACGTCCTTGTTTTTTGAAATAATCTAGAACTATAATCTCCTCATTTCATTAATGCATGCTCATGTCAGTTTCTTTTAATATTACAGTTACAACCAAAAAGTCAGGTTGTGTTTCTGAAACCACCACATTACAGCCACTGTTTAACACCACAGCTAAAAATGCTAAGCAAGATTCAAAATTTTCGTCTGTTTTTCTAAGTCGTAAAGAAACAGCACAAGTTGTAAACAAAAGCATATTACTAGTACCTACAGTGACTAGGTCAGAATGGCCATTATAGTATTGTTATTTGACAGTTTATGGCAGAATGCTTCTAGAACTTACTAAGAGCTGAACACCCTGATTTATTTAGGAGTTGCCTCTGATGGCAATGCTATTGTATAGTTAACAATAGCATATTGACAATTAAATATACATCATGCATTTTTATTACTGTATACAGGATAGATTCAGCACAAGACAACACAAGCAGCTATCTATGGCCCAGTGCTGGGTAGGTGGCCCATGAATATCATCAAACAAAAGTCTTCTACATTTTCAATATAATGATGTGACAGCTCCCACTTCTTCTTTTTTTATTAGTTGAAATGTAGAGCCAATGAAAGAGAAAGTTTGTCATGGTCAAATCAAACCAATAAGCAGACAAGCCACCAGTCTTAGACAAGCACTGTGTTTTGGAATTACAGACACTGCACAGTGCTTTAGACATTACCATACATAGTTGCATGGATTTGGTAAGTTACTACTGGGAAGTGGACTATTTTGTGTGGAGGCGAGTGTGTGTGTGAGTGTGCATACAGTAAGAGGGCACACATGCATGTGTGTGTGTGTGTGTGTGTGTGTGTGTGTGTGTGTGTGTGTGTGTGTGTGTGTGTGTGTGAGAGAGAGAGAGGCAGAAATAACCCCCCCCTTTACAGACCTTTATCTGGTAAACCATTTTGACATAGTCAATGTCATTCATTAACAACTTGCGATTCTTGTTTAGGAATGGCAGATTGATGCAAAACTTGGTTTCTTAAATTTTTAAATGAGTTAGGTTTGCCTGCCTCTCCTCTGAAACTGGCTTTCCCTAAAACTTAAGATTTTGTCTCATATTTTTGCTATCCCTCAGTTTTTTTCTTGTATACATATAGTTATTTTTATTTTCTTGTGAATAGTTAAGGACTTTGTAATCAGTCAATAATGCAAGATATTTACATTTTATTGCTCTTACTGTTGAGGAAATGCATGTTGATGGAAAACCTCTTACTCTTTTAATGGTGCAATTGATTAGAGTTGTCTGCCAGGTATCTATCCCTGTCTTTTATCAACATTTCCAATATTGTATCACATTTTTGTTAACTGATGTAAAGTTTTTTTTTTCTGGTAAATTGCTAAGGATTACATTTAGACTATAATACCAGAAATTGGTGTTTGATAGTTCAGCTAAAAATGCATGTATGTGTTAGACTTGTTTTTCTTTTGGCTTTGTAAGTGAATTAGTGAACTTTTTGTAGTCAAAAGTGCAGGGATTGAATTCTTTCACCTCCGTGTGTCTGTGTTGTGACTTGACTGTGCTCAGCTATGGGAAATATTAACCATAATCCCAATTTGCTTTATGATGTTATATGACTTTGTGAGGAACAGAGAGAGAAATAGTGGTTCAGGTAGATGTGCATATCAATGCTATTGCTTTCACAAGCTTATAATGTCTGTCATGCAACAGCTTATTTATGTGACACTGCAAAGTAGAACTACTGCTTTTAAGTGTAACCTAGCCAGTTCATTATTTTAAACATCAGTGTTGGGAGATAGCTTCTTAAAACTGCAGTTAACAGAATTGAAACAATACTTTCACTAGACAGTCTTGCTTTACTCTGCAGTATGCTCAAATGGCATTCCACGTTTTTTTCGAAATTGTGTAAACAATTGTCTAACCAGAGATATGAAACATTATAGATGGTTAAGTCAGAGTTTGAGATAGGATGACAGTTAATGACTTCAACAGATACAAAGGTTTGTCAGTTCTCTTTTCAGAAGGACAGAAGTTCAAAAGCTCTTACCTGTAGTTATGTGTAATGATGTTTTATGGCAAATACAGTACCTCTGCTGAAGATATATATAGTTTTTCAAGCTCACAATGCTGTGGTCTTGTCTTTTAAAGTAATCTAGAATTTATAATCAGCTCATTTAATTAATGCATGCTCATGTCAGTTTCTTCTAATATTACAGTTACAGCCAAAAAGTCAAGTCATGTTTCTGAAGCCACCGCTTTACAGCCAGTACTTAAAACCACAGGTAAAGTGCTAAGCAAGTTTAAAAATACTAGTCTTTATTTCTAAGTCATAATGAAACAGAGCAAGTTGTAAAGAAAAGCACAGAACTAGTACCCTCATTGAGTGGGTCAGAGTTGCATTATGATATTGTCATGTGGCATTTTGTGGCAGAAGACTTGTAGAACATATGTAGGGCTGCACAGCCTGATTTATTTCATATTTACCTCTGATGACAAGCCTATTGTATAGCTAACAATACCATATTGCAAATAAATATGCATCTTACTTTTCTATTCCAATATATTGGGCCAGATTCAGCACAAGACAACACAGGCAACTGCCTCGGGCCCAGTTCTGGAAAAGGGGCCATACATGTCAAGAAAGGTATTTGGCATTTTCAGTGTATTGACTTGTGACAGCTCCAATTTTTCTCTTTTATTAGCTGAAATGTAGAGCCAATGAAAGAGAAAGGTTGTTCTGGTCAAACCAGACCAATAAGTAGACAAGCCACCATTCTCGGACAAACACTGTGTTTTGTAATTGCAGATACTCTACAGTGCTGTAGAGATTTCCATATGTAATGTGTGTGGATCTGGTGATCTACTACTATACAGTGTACTGTTTTGTGTGCATGCGAGTGTGTGTTAGCATGCATGAATAAGAGGGCACACATGCATGTGCATGTGTATGTGCTTGTGTGTGAGTGAGATTACCCCCTTTACAAAGCTTTATTTGGTAAATCATTTTGACATAGTCAGACAGTGTCATTCATTAGCGACTTGCAGTTTTTGTTTAGAAAATACATTTGATGCAATACTTGTTGTTATCTTAACTTTTTAAATTAATTAGGCTTGCCTGCCCCTGCTCTGAAACTGGCTTTGCCATAGACTTATGATTTTGCCTAATATTTTTGCTATCCTTCAGTTTTCTTCCTTCCTTTTATTTATTTATTTATTTATTTATTTTTATTTTCTTGTAAATAGCTAAGGACTTTATAGTTTGTCAGTAGTGCCAGACATTTGGATTTTATTGCTCTTATTGTTCAGAAAATGCGTGCTTATAGAAAACTTCTTATTCTGTAAATGGTACAGGTGAGTAGAGCTGTCTGCCCATTATCTGCACCTGGCTTTTGCTGAACATTTCTAATATTGCCTCATATTTTTCTTAACAAATATAAAACCTTGTTTTCTTTGTAAATTGCTGAGGATTAAAGTTAATCACCTATGTCTCTATTGGACACTGGCAACCTGTAAATGGTTCATCTTCCAGGCCCATGCTTACACTTATCAAGGGTATCAGAACTTGCCAGAGATTTGGGATGCATGGCTAGGCTTTAAAAGGCCCTTGTGGTACCGAAAGGTTTACAAATCTGTCAATATCCAACAGGTCTCATTCCGTATTCTCAATTCCACCTGGACTTTGTCAAATTGTTTAACAAACAGGGTCTAGAGAAAGCAAACTATAGTCTAATGGTTGAAGAACTCAAGGACAATATTACTTTACTGGACACTCAGATTAAAACACACCCTGACTTTTCTAGATACAAATTTGAGTATACACATATATTTCAAACCATTGATTCCTTTATTAATAAGGCAAGAGCAACTAAATGTAAAAAACTGCAGTGTGATCGTCTGCAGTATGAGCAGGGTTTGGCTTATCCACGCCCACCACCAGCTCAACAATAGAGAATGTATGGGAATAGAAAGGAAGGGCAAGGAAATAATAGTGGCAATAGCCTACAAATTGAAAATGTCCAAGATTATGCAAATTCTGACCATTCCGGTCAAAACATGGAATCCAACAATGCCATACAGGGGGCATGTTTTAATAATGCACAACCTACTTCTTCAAACATTGATGACACTAATAATGATGAGGGACCGTGTAGAAGCCAATGTCTTTTTAATCAAACTAAATCAAACCCCCAATATAATAACAATCAGTGGGGTAATAACCAACAGGGTTTTCAGAGGGGGAGAACCCAAAACAAGTGGAACCAGAGGAAGAAACACAACAAATGGAAATAAACTACATGGTTCCGAATAGGACCCCCCCCCCCGATTATTAAGAACACTGAAGGGGATTTTTCTATCTACAATTACTCTTCAGTTTTTGTCCCTGTTGAGTTGGGCAATTTGTTGGCAGAAGGACTTACATTTATTCCTACCAAAAGACTTAATATTACAGACTGTATTTTGGACTTCAAAATGTATGTGAGGAAATTGAACTTGGCAGTTTTATTGGGTAACAGGAGTGGAATAGATAGAAATGAATTCAGAATTTCAAGTACTTACTACCCACCATTACACAATTCTTTGTACATATTTGAAAAAATGTGTGAGCTTGATTTCAGACACATGGATTATTTAAGAAAGAATGATAGAAGTAGGAACAATCTTACAAATGATGAAATTAACTGGATACAATACTTGAAAGAAACTAAGGTCCGTATCATGAAACCAGATAAGGGTGGGGGTCTGGTTTTCATGGACCAAGTTGATTATGAAAATAAAATTGAAATGATATCATCTGAATCCTATAGTAAAGTGTCTATAAATGAATATAATCAAGCAAATAATAGGGTTAAAATTTATATAAATGATTTATTCATTTCACAGAGAATTGATATAGATTTGTATAATTACCTAATTATGCCATCACCCATTGCTCCACTCATATTTGGTGTGCCAAAGATACACAAAAGTTTAAGTGATCCACCTTTTAGACCCATTGTGGATGGTAGGAATAGTGCAACCTATGCATGTGCAAAAGTAGTCGATGGTATTTTAAAGAAATATGTAAGTTCTGAAAAATGTATAAGCAAGGACTCTTGGTCATTTTTAGAAAGAATTAATGAAATAAAATTTGATGAATATAATAACCTACTTACAGTTCATGTAAAAGACCTTTATACCTCTATACCACAAGAACTGGGTATCGAGTGGGTAATATTAAATTTAAAAGAAAAAGGTGCGCCCACATCAGAATTAGTTCTTGTAGAAGAACTGCTCAATATAGTACTAGCACATAACTTTATTATGTATAAGAACAACTTTTTCCATCAAAAAACTGGTGTAGCAATGGGGTCACCTTGCGGGTCAAGTTTTGCAAACTTGGTCATGAATTATTGGGAAAGGTACTATATATTTAGTAGAGAACATATAAATTCCCAAATTGTGTACTACACTCGATACCTACATGATAGCTTTATATTATTAAAGGGAAATCAAAATAAGGCTGAAGACCTTGTTAAGTACCTAAATGAAAGTACGGAATTCCTTGAATTGACATATAATTTTCAAGAAAAACAAATTGCATTTCTTGATGTTCTTTTAACCAAAAACATCACGGATAAAAAATATGAAACAAAAATATATAGAAAAACATCATATTCCAACACCTTCTTACATTATTCAAGTGCCCATCCTATGTTACAAAAAAAGTCCATAGTGAAGGGACAAATGGTAAGGGCAGCTTGAATGATTTCAAGAGAAGAGGATTTTAAAGAAGAATGCAAAAATCTGAGGAATATGTTTCTTAGAAGGGCATACCCAGATATTTTCTTGGATAATATCATAGATGAAATTCAGGAGAAAAGAGGTAGGGGCATCAACACACCAATTGTGAGAGAAACTATAGAAGTAGTTATTTGTGAATCAACATTAAATACACTTGAAGACCACAATAGTCAAACATTGGATGGTACCACTAGTACAATAATTGGGGAGAGAACTTCCTCTTTTGAATATAGCTTTACTTTGACTTTTAACTCTGACTTGTACTTCCTGAAAGGTATTGTTTCAAAAAATTGGTACATTCTGAAGGAAAGTAAAGAATTGATAGAGAAAATAGGAGAAGTGTCTAAATTTTCAGTTAGAAGAGACAAGAATTTTAAACAACAATTAGAAAGTATTAATAATATTAATAACAATACTAATAAATGAGGCATGCACAATGGTGGTGCTTGTTCATACTGTAAACATATTTTAACAGGTAACTCTATAAATATCAACTATTTTGATTTAAAAAGTAAGGGGAAATTCAATTGCAATTCAAAAATGGTAGTGTATTTAGCTAAATGCCAACTTTGCCCATGTGTTTATGTTGGCAAAACTATTCGTAGATAAAGAGATAGAATCTACGGACACATTTATAACATAAACAAAAATAGGCAAGAAAATGCACTAGCTAAACATGTATTTGAATACCCCACACATGTATTTAAATTTTGGATTTTGGATCAATTAATACCTAATATAAGAGGAGGGCCAATTGAAATTGAACTTGATAAATGTGAATTGCTATGGCAGATTAAATTATATGCATATAATTTGCCAGGGCTTAATAATATGTGTTCCATTATGGCTATCCTTAAATTAAAAAGTCTCTGTAGGTAAACTTATATAGGGTGGGACACTGATTACTGTAGTTATTATTGCACATCTTACAATATAGATGTATTTATTTTTATAACATTTATTCATTTTTTATATGAGCATATCATTGTAATATAATATTTACAATAATATGAAATGATTATTTAATGTGTAGTATTTAAAGTTATTAATTTTAAACTTTTTGCATATATGTATTTGTTCAAAGAATCTTTTTTGCTGCTATTTTTTCTGCTGCTATTGTTTCTTTTAAATTAGAACATATATCTAATGTATTTTAAACAGTTTTATGTATAATTAATAGTTTGTTTTAGTACATCTGTTATAAGGGGAATATTGCTTTAATGCTTGATACTACTGTACCAGCTGACTAGATGCATTTTCTATTTAAATTATTTTATTTGACTCTTTACCTTATCTGATGAAGTTCGTTTACCTATCAGACGAAAAGCGCTTCATTGTTTTGGAATAAAAGGATATACCTAACTGTTGCTGGTCATCTTTGTGATTTTACTTTATAATGTTGCATGGATATGTGAGCAAAAGTGTGAGAAGTAGTATCTCAGTCTACTTACTGCATAATTGTTGCTGCAATCAAGTGATCATAATGCCTCTCACGCAGATGCCTATTCATATGATTTCACAATGTAACACAAATATTGTGAACTTGTATTTTTTAATGAACTCCTCTAGTATTTATATTCCAGTGTTGGGAGGTGGTGTCTCATTACCGCAGTAAACAGAAATGGAACAATAGTGACATTACTCAGATAGTCTCACTTTACTCTGTCTTATGAACAAATGGCATTCTACAGTTCTGTTAAAATAATTTTAACAAAGGTCGAAGCAGGGACCTGAAAGTACAGTTGTGTAAGTAAACTTACCATAACAGTAGGTGGTCTGTTGATCACTGCTGCAATAACCTAGGGTATAATTAGATCTGAAGTAGTTACTTCATTTGCTCTGCAACCTGTGGGTATCAGATCCGACTTCGGATCCGAGCCGGCAGCTTTCCAAGATCCGAGCTCCAAGCTCCTCCCCCCTACCCATAATCCCCTGCTACCAACCATATTACCTCAGATCGTTTTTTGCCGTGGCTGAAGAAGCTTTCCTTTTGAAGAGCTCCTGGCTGGGTGAGATTGTCTGTGATTATAACCTCTTCTAGAGTTTAAAAAATCATGTGTATGTGGTATTAAGCCCTTTTCCACCCCTTTTTGTGCTAGTTTAAATTTTTTCCTTGGTACAGTTAATTCGTTTTCTTTAGTCAGTTCCCCTCCCCCCTTAGCGTTTGTGTGTGTGTGTGTGAGTGCTAACATGTTGGAAGGGCCTAAGGCCATTTTTTCTAAATGTACTGAGTGTGGCCACAAGCTTTCCCCAGCTGATGGCCACACTCAGTGCGTTTTGTGCCTGGGGGCAGCCCATCTTTCAGAGGCCTGCCAGATCTGTGCGGCCTTTAACCCCCGAGCACTTCAGGATAGGAAAAACAAGCTGATCCTGGTGGGAAAGCTCCCCCAGGACTCAGCTTCTTCTTCCTCTCCCATTCGGGCTCCGGCTGCCTCGGCTCCCTCTGTTCCCTTAGCTTAACCCGGGACTCAACCTCCCTCTTTGGGTTTGAGCTCTGGGGAAACTAGTGCCTCTTCTGCTAAGGAGAAGAGGCACAAGGATAAGGAGGGACATAGATCCCATAAAAGGCGGGCCGAATCTCACCCCTCGGCTCCGCCAGCTAAAGCAGCTAACTCTCCTTCGGGGGTCTCCGGATCCTCCTCCTCTTGGCTCCGTTCGCCTAGCTTCTCGCCAGAGCCGGAGGAGGAGGATCAGTCTCCCTCGAGGTCATCAAGGCGGCCCTCCCGGCCCGCCTCGACTACCTCTTCCAGGTCAACCAGAAGCATCTTCGAAGCGGATATGGATTGGATGATGCATCGGTTCTTACAGACCCAAATGCAGATGGGGTGCTCTTGCCTCCCCCCTCTGGGGGGGAGTGTGGCCCCCATGTTTGCCCCGATCACTCCTTCTCCGACTCGTTTTCAGATCTCGGAGTCATCGGATCCGGGCCCCTTCAGACCCAGGGATTTGTCAGCGCCGATAGTGCTGGTCTCTTCTACGCTGACTATGCCCTCGAGCTTGTCAGATCCGAGCTCTCAGGGCCGAGGGCTGAGTGTCAGATCCGAGGGAGTTGTTGTGTCTTCGGAGCTGTTGTCTTCAGAGCGCACCTCTCTCTCGGCACCGATCCCTTCCTCGGAGCCGAGGAGATTGCTCTCAGAGGCTGGTGAGGGTGATTCTCCTTTGGCTTTTGAGGTGGAGAGGGTACTGTCAAGATCCTCCAGGTCCCCAGTTCGGGCTTCGGATCCATCCGTACCCCCACTGTATGAGGGTCTGTCTTCCATCATCTGACCATCAGGACAGCCTGCCCAAGCCCTCCAGCTAGTTCCCGTGGAGGAACAACAACCCGTGGACGAGCCCTCTTCGGCTAGCCCCACCGAGGAGGTTCCTCGGAAACGTCGGTGTAAAAGGAGGCACCTGGACTCCCCCGAGTCTGTTACCACCGACACGGACTTAGATGATAGGGAGGGTTCCCCAAGGTCACCCCCTGAAGATGTCTCCTTTGGAGACATCATGGAAATGTTGCGTATTAGAGGGGGGTGGTCTGCACAAAAACCTTCCCTTGATGAATCCGTGTTCCTGGAGGCATTTGAGGCAGGCCCATCTACCTCCTGGGTGTCCCCTCCAGCCGACCCCTGGTGGACTTAATTACCACCAGGGCGTGGAAGGAGCCTGACACCGTGGAGCCAATCCCTAGGCGTCCCGATAAAGTACTAAGTCCCCCCACAGATAGGCAGTCATGGGCCAAAGGAACCCCTGTTGATGCCATGTTGGTGGTGGTGGCCACCAAGAAAAAACTCACTCAGGAGAGTTCTTTGGTCCACCCGCCAGATAAAGAATCTCGAACGTTGGACCAGATTGGAAAGCGGATGTTTGCTTCAGGGATCTTTCCAATAAGGGCGCTGAACTATATGGCACATACCATCAGGCTACAGTGAGACTTGATCAAGGAATACGCTGCAGCCCCCCCCCGAGTCCATGTCGGTCGGAGACAGGAATGTGTCTATGACACGAATGGCCACTCTGAAATCCATCTCTAATACGTCTATGCGGCTCCTCTCCCATGCTTCGGAAGGAGCCGCTAGAGCCAGCGGAGCAGGGGTCGTCTTACAACGTCACGCCTGGCTCCATCTTTGCGACTTCGCGGATCCCTTCAAGGCATCCTTCGTGAACGCCTCGTTTGACGGTTCTGCTCTTTTTGGTAAGACCGTTCACTATACACTGGTCCAAAGCGAAAAGGACAGGAAGACGCTGTCTGCCATCGGAGTCTGCTTCTCTAGTCCCCAAAGATCCTTCTCCAGGAATCAGAGGGGACAAAAGAAGCTGTGGTTCCGCAAGTCTCAGCAATCCCATCCAGCTGCGGACCACTCGTCCTCTCGAGGCAGAGGAGGACAAGGTAGACGCCGGCCCAGAGGCAGAAGGGGGGGGCGCGTAATTTCGGGTCTAGAGAACCTTTCTCGGACAGACCCGCACAAGAGCCCTGAGGGCTTGCCCGACTGTCCCTCTCTGGAGGCAGTCGGGGGGCGATTGACGGAGCACCTGTCAAACTGGGAGTCCCTTACAACAGATCGATGGGTGCTCCGTATCATTTCCAGAGGTTATTTCATTCCATTCCTAAATCTTCCGCCCAAAACCAGACGCCTCCCCGATGTCTCACCCAATCAGAGGGAGGCAGCGGCTTCAGAGATTTTGAAGCTGCTAAGAAAAAGAGCCATCCAGCCCATCCCCCCAGATCAGTCCGGATTGGGTTATTACTCAAGGTTCTTTTTGGTGCCAAAGAAAACCAGGGACCTCAGACCCATCTTAGACCTTTCCGCTCTGAACCTGTTCATACCCAAGGAAAAGTTCCAGATGGTCACTCTTCAATCTATTCTCCCCCTTCTGCGGGAGAACGACTGGATGTGCTCCATAGACCTCAAGGATGTGTACTACCACATCTTGATGGACAGATGATCCAGGAGGTTTCTCCGCTTCCGGCTCGGAGCCAGTCATTATCAATTCACGGTTCTTCCATTCGGCCTCACCTCAGCCCCCAGAGTGTTCACCAAGGTCATGGCGGTGGTTGCAGCCCACCTGAGACTTCAGGGCATTCAGGTCTTCCCGTACCTAGATGACTGGCTCCTTACCATGACCGACAGGCATCAGCTCTCTGTGGCGAGAGATTACGCATTGACTCTAGCCCACAACCTAGGCATTTCAGTAAACCGACAGAAGTCCTGCCTGTACCCCACTCAAGCCCTGGAATTCATAGGGGCCAGGTTGGATACTCAAATCTCCTGAGCTACTCTAACGTCAGTCAGACTGAGCAGCTTGTCTTATCAGGTGTTAGCCCTTCTCCGGACTCCTACTCCTCCAGCGGAGTTAGTCCTGAGGGCACTGGGGTCTATGTCAGCAGCGATCGGTCTTTCCCTCCATGCCCATCTGCGAATGCGAATATTACAATGGACCCTTCAAGTCCAATGGTCCCTCTTGTTCCACCCATTGAACACGCCGATACCACTGAGCAGAGTTTTCAGGGACTCCCTTCTTTGGTGGTTACATGCGTGGGAACTCAGAGAAGGGAGGCCTTTTGTGATTCCCCCGGTCGAAGCCACGTTGACCACGGACGCTTCTCGCCTCGGGTGGGGGGGCATTGTTCAAGCAGATCCGTTCAAGGCACGTGGACTTCCCTAGAGACTGCATTGCATATCAATGTCCTAGAGATGAGGGTGGTGCTTTTGGTGTTGCAAGCTCTCCACGACCTTCTTCCCCTGGGGACTATTGCAATCCAGACAGACAACATGTCTGTAGTCTGGTATATAAACAAACAGGGAGGAACCAGATCCTATCCCCTTTGTTGAGAGGCCATGAGAGTTTGGGAATGGGCAATCTCCACCAACCGTTTTCTGATAGCAATGCACATCCTGGGATGGTTCAACGTATTAGTGGACAAGCTAAGTCGGGTGCTTCTCACTCCATATGAGTGGTCTCTGAATCCATCTGTTGCGAAGCAGATCTTCCACAAATGGGGTTGGCCTCGCTGAGATCTTTTTGATTCTCCTTTAAACACAAAATGCAGCGAGTACTTCACAGTAATTGCCCCAAAGAGGGGAGACCCCCAGAGATGCTCTAGTCCATGCTTGGCCTCCCGGGCTCCTTTATGCTTACCCCCCCCTTCCACTCATGATGAAATTCATTCAGAAAGCCTGTCGGTTGGGGAGCAGAGTTATCCTCATAGCCCCATTCTGGATCCCAGTCCAGAACTGATCTCACATCCAGCAGGTTGCCCAACCCTGAACCTGGTCAACCTCAAGCTTGCAGCTTGGCTAATCCAGTTCCATTAATAGCTATGACTCCCGGTATCTCATCTCCCGTTAAGGCCATTCTGGTTGCGGCTCATAAGCCGTCTACCAGAAAACTTTACAACAGTAAATGGAAACGTTTTTCCATTTGGGCCAAAGACAAGGGCTTGGACCCATTTACTGTCCCTATTCCGACCATTCTGGACTTCCTCTCATTGATCTTTCGGCAGGGAGCAAGTGCTTCTACGGTTAAGGTGCAATTGGTGGCCATCTCCCATTTTCATGTGGGTGACGGCATAGGTTCCTTAGCGTCTACAAAGTTGTGCAAAACATTCTTACAAGGCATCTTTCTTTTAAATCCACCAATAAAATCTGTGGTTCCCCCATGGGATCTCACTCTAGTCTTGCAAGCCTTGACGAGTCCACCTTTCGAACCTGCGGCCTCAATTCCGTTGAAGTTCTTGTCATGGAAAATGGCCTTCTTAGTGGCTATTACTTCGGCCTTAAGGGTTTCAGAATTGCAAGCCTTGTGTATGAAACCTCCTTACCTTATCTTTCACAAAGATAGAGTGTCCCTCAGGACTAACCCGTCTTTCTTGCCTAAGGTTGCTTCAGAAGCAAATATAAATCAATCGATAAATCTACCAGTGTTTTTTCCAACATTTCAGAACAAGGGAGAATACAAATTGGATGTACACAGACAGCTGCATTTCTACTTGCATAGGACTAGAGAGTTTCGCAAGTCGGGCCAGTTGTTTGTCTCTTATGCAAAATCAGCCATGGGCAAAGCCATTTCCAAAGTGACTGTAGCAAATTGGATCTGTCAGTGTATTATTCAGGGGTACATATCGTCTGGCAAACCAGCCCCGGTTAGTATCCGTGCTCATTCTACAAGATCTGTAGCCACCTCAACAGCCTTTTGGTCTAGGGTTCCAGTGGACGACATATGTTCAGCAGCTACTTGGTCCTCTTCTCATACGTTCATTTCTCATTATAAACTAGATGTGATTTTGAGAAGTAGGGCTTCTTTTGGCTCCGCGGTGCTTTGGAATATCCTTCCGTAAGGACCACCCAGGTTCTTATAAGGTAGCTGGGGACTCTGTCCCACAGGTTGCAAAGCAAATAAAGTAACTACTTCAGATAAAGAAGTTATGTACTCACCATAACGTTCCATCTGAGTAGGTACTTCATTTGTCTGCAACCGACCCCCCCCCCTGCCATCCCCCGAACCTTTCAGGATTTTCTGATCACCTTTGCAGTTGATTTTTCATGTTACCAGGTTGGTGAGGCAAAAAAAAGATCTGAGGTAATATGGTTGGTAGCAGGGGATTATGGGTAGGGGGAGGAGCTAGGAGCTCGGATCTTGGAAAGCTGCTGGCTCGGATCCGAAGTCGGATCCGATACCCACAGGTTGCAGACAAATGAAGTACCTACTCAGATGGAACGTTATGGTGAGTACATAACTTCTTTTTATATCCTGTTGAATATAACAGTCAACCAGCTTCTAAAGCTTTAGAGCACCTTCTATGGACTCAAACCCTTAGTCAGCTCAAGCGGAGCTGATTAAAAATCAGGTTTTGGTGCCAAGCTTTTCAGAGCTTTCATGCCATTGAGAGAGGAAGGGTACACTCTGAAAGGACATTGCTAGGAAAAGAAAAAAAAAAAAACACACCCACAACCTGTTAAAAACAGAAACAAAAATAAGGGGGATGGATGGAAGGAGCAGCTAGTGCACCAATTGATTACTCAGACATATAGTGTTATGGTAAGTTTACATAGACAGATGTACTATGTCCATCCTTAGGACCACTGCTGCAGTAGCCTAAACTATATGAATAGATTAGCATAGCTTAAAAAACTGGGAGGAACAAGGAGAATGGTTTTAGCATAGCTTATCCTAGACTTAGAGGAGGAATCTAGTTTATAGTGCTTTGTAAAACTATGCACAGAAGGCTAATACTTCTAGAGTCCATCCCTTTCAAAACAGCCATGGATGAAGCTCAAGGCCCTGGTATAGTAAGCCTTGACCCAGCCTGGAATAGTTTTGTTCTTGTGAGATTAACAAAAAGCAATACTCTGAGTCAACCATTTGAAATATTCTGCTTTGGTACCATTTGCCCTTTCTTCTTTCCTCACTGAAAATGAAAAACTGATCAGAAGTTCTGAAAGATTTTGTTCTTGTTCTGTGGGTGTCCAAGGTATGAAGTATCCTTTCTCCTTCATTTTTAGGTTCTGAAAGAAGACAGGGAGATGGATACATTGACTTAAAGAAAAATCAGACTCCACTGTCGAAATAAATTGAGGATAAGCTCTCAAAGAAATCCTGTCTCTGTAGAAAATGAGATATGGTTGACACACCATACAACTCAGATACTCTTCTTGCAGAGGTTCAAGCAATGAGTGAAACTGTTGTCCATGTTAAGATCCTCAAGTCACCCTGATTTGCTGATTAAAATGGAGCTAGTGTTAACTTCTCTAACACAAATTTAGGATCCCAAAGAGGAGACACTGGTTTTCTGAGAGGCTTCTTATGCAGAATCTCTTTCAAAAACATTTTAACATGAGTTTGCATTGAAAGAGGGAGGCATCCATGGGTAGGCATGCTGAAATGGATGACAAATAAACCCTGCCTGTGGAGTAAGATGGGCCATATGATACTAACTCATACAAATACTGTAAATCCAGAGAAATACTAACCCTGAATGGGTGCTGTTTCTTTTGCTGAACTAACTAAAACACATTTTCCATTTGATAATATGTGATTTCCTAGTAGCAGGCTATCTTACCTCAGTTATTACCTGCTGCTCTCCTCAAAAAGTAGATGTCTAAAAGGTATTAGGACCTTGTAATCCAGGAGTTGGAGTTGTTTTGGGTCAGTATGAATCAAATATCCCAGATCTCATGTGAGTAAATTTAGCCTGTGAGAAAGCCTGTTGGAATTGTCTCTGGCCAATTCCAAAAGAAGGACAAGCACTTTTGCCTGGAACAGAAGGAAGTCACCACATTAATCTTTGGGGAACCTTCACAGGTACCTTGGATATCATTGGAAATGGTGGAAAGGAGTACAGGAACATTCATGCTCAAGGAAAAGAAATGGCATCTATCATCTGTGCTGTCTTGGATGGAGTCCTGGAGCAAAATGTTGGCATTTGATTGTTTAGAGAGGAGGCAGAAAGGTCTACCTGAGGTGCTCCTCACAAATGGATCCAGTTTTGGAGGACCACCTGGTTCAGTTTCCATGTATCAAGTTCTGACTTTGTATTGTTCAGCTTGTCTGACATACTATTTTTCACCGATGGAATGTAAGATTCCTGTAGAGTGAGATGTGCTGTAATGTTTTATCTCATGCTAACACGGCCAGTCTGCATAAGGAGTAACATATGGTTCCTCCTTGCTTGTTTATGTACCACGCCACACTGGTGCTGCCTGTGAACTCTTGTAGAGGTCCCAGGGACCACAGATGATTCAGAGTTGAGAGAATTTATAAGAACCAGCATCTCATTTATTTTATGTGGTTTCTCCTGTCTTTTTTGTCTCAGAGAGTCTGTGCTTTTATGTCCATTGATACTGCTCCCTGAGCATAATGGTAGGAATCTGTTTTGACTGACTGCTTTACAGCAAGGGAGAGGACTGGAGACATTCTGAGAAATTTGATGTCTCCACCACATAATCTCATTTTTTTACAAGTCCCGTGATACATTCTAAAAGTTAATGGCTGTTCATGCTGGGGCCATTTCAGATACCATTGTATCTTTCTTATGTGAATCTTGTAAGAGGTATCTTGAGATTCATGGATGCTGTGATCCCCACTATCCTGAGGTATTCCACTGTTAAGATTGAAGTCTGAATGGAAAACCACAGAAACAGATCTACATACAAGAACTACTTTCCAGTTGAAGAAATACTCTTTGTACTGATGTGCCAAGCAAGCACCCCATAAAAACAATTCTATGAGAAAGAGTCAGAAAAGACTTATAAATGCTTGGACTTGGAATCCCAGCCTATGTAGGAGAGCCCTTACCCAAAAGAGAGAGAGACTAACTGACACTTTGAAAAAGATTCTGCAAAGATAAGCAAGTCTTCTAAACAGGGAAATGTGGATGCACTGCAATCTGTAGTGAACTATCCCTGGAGCTAGACACTGTGTGAATACTCTTGGACCAGGGGATGACACTACAAAGCCTTAAGAAACATCTGAATTCTGGATGAAGAGGAATGTGATGATATGCGTATCTTAAATCTAAGTTCTCTAAGAATCTCAAATGAGGAATAAGGGGTAACAGATAGTGAAGTGAAAGTGCTTTAAAACTGGGCACTATAACAAACTGGTTCAGGAAAGATTCTGATGCTGGCCTCCAAGAATTTTCCTTCTTTTGTACCAGAAATATTCTTGAATAGTATCCTTCTCTTAGCAGAGGAGATGGGATAGCTTCCATTACCCCCTGAGACAGCATGTGTTGTAAAGCAGGAGGAATGAGAATAGTGTATTGGATGAGGAAATGCCCTGGGAGGGAGGAAGAGCCTCCTACTGCAATCTGTAGCCTTGAAGGATCACATTCAAGACTCATCTGTCTGAAAGAATCTGTTGTCAAAGAGACAACCTGAGATTCAGACTTTTTGGGAAGATTAAAGGACTGCTGGAGGATCAAGATTCCAAATATAGTCATTTATGCATGCATATACCCATGCAGACGGGAGCTGAAAGTTTGACTGCTGAATTCTACACTAAGGCACTGTATGAGCACATCCACTCATGCATGAATTGTGCCATCCCAAATAGAACCAAGATGCTCTCCTCCAATAAAAGGAAGCCAATCTGGTGGTCCTCTGCCATAAACAAACTATACAACAGAAGGAAGAAACTGTTGCAGAAAAGAGGAAAATCAAAGGATGCAAAAAACTCCCTTACCAGCCTCAGTAAGAAGCTGAGATCACTCATAAAATCCTCCAAAGCTAGTTATGAAAATAAAATTGCCAACGATTCCAAAGACAACCACAAGGCATTCTATGGTTATGTCAAGAATCTAAATGGCAATGCTCAGATCTGCTCTGAGCTACAACAGAATGGCATGAAATATACTGATCCAAAGGATATTGCCAATATCCTGGTAGATCGATTTAGTGCCAACTTCACCCCCCTCTCACCTCCTAAAGGGCCCATCTCAATACCAAAAGATTGCCAAATTCCGGTAATCATGGCTGCACAGGTAGAAACCACACTCTCCAAAGCTAAGAATACAGCATCCATTAGACCAGATGACATCCCGGGCTGTGTACTACATGAACTACAAAATGAACTGGCACCTCACCTAGGTGTCATGTTTATTCATAGATTCACCTCAGGCTTCATGCTCACTGAGTGGCACACAGCTACAGTTATCCCACTCCACAAGGGGGATCCACCTTGGATCCCGGGAACTACCATCCCATCAGTCTGATGAGCCTGATCTGCAAGGATGTGGAACACATTATCATGGAACTTGTAAACAAAGGCATTGGCATCCTTCAAACACTGGATCCCACCCAGTTTGGGTTCATGAAGGGCCGATCCTGTCTCCTGAACCTGATTAACTTCTTTGAATCAGTCTGCAGAGCTGTGGACGAGGGTAAGGCAGTCCACACAGCCTATCTAGACCTTGCCAAGGCCTTTGACACCATCCCCCACTCTGGAATTATAGATAAACTTACTAAGCTGGGCATAAATCCCTACGTCACCTGATGGGTTGCCAGCTGGCTTACTGAAAGAACCCAGACTGTAAAAGTAGCCAACTCCAAATCCAGCTCCAGACAAGTGACAAGTGGAGTACCTCAGGGTTCAGTCCTGGGACCGCTCTTGTTTGGCAGCTACTTCTCTGAAGTACAGGCCAACACTTAGGGACTCTGGCTAACAAAGTTCACAGATGACTGCAAACTGGGAGCCATTATTGAATCCCCAAATGATGTGGATATTCTACAAAAGGGCCTTACAGAAACAGATGCTTGGTGCCAGAGCCATGGGCTCAAGCTTAATGCCAAGGAATGTATAGTTATCCCCTTTGGGAAAAAACATGTACCCATGAATTACCACATAGGTGGCAGTACACTAAACACCAAAAGTGTGATGAGAGACTTAGGGACACAGGTGGACAGTGGTCTCACCTTCAATAACCACATTGCCACAACAGTCAGGAAATCCTTCTATGTGGCACACCTCATTACTAAGGGCTTTTCATCCAGAAAAAAGGAGGTCATTGTCCCCCTGTACTCATCCCTCATTAGACACATTATAGAGTACAACACCCCATTTGGTATGTACCTCACAAGACATCTGCAACAGCTGGAAAGGCCGCAGAAATACCTCACTAAAAGAATCACAGGCCTAAAGCAGATGCAGTGTTCTGACCATCTAAAAAAACTCCAGCTATACTCTGTGGCATATCGTCTACTCAGAGGCAATCTTTGCTTAACATACAAGGCCATGTCAAACCCTGAGCTGTTGGACATGCTCCACTTAAAGAAATCCCAATCCCTTAGAGCCACATGCTCCAGGGATCTAAACCTTGTCATCACAGTGAACAAAACATGCTTCAGGGATATGTTCCTGACCCAGAGACTCCCATACTCTGGAATAGACTGCCCATACATGTCAAGCAGAGTGCCTCCTTGGCCTTCTTCAAAAGGAACCTTGATGATTGGATGGGAGATAAGAAATTCACCCTGGGGATCATGTCAGTCACCCTGCCAGACAGGGGTCAGGGGAAGTAAATATTGTGGGAAGAAATATCCAGGGAATTTTTATGGCTAGGCTCGTATAGACCCTAGGGCCATTAGCTAGTACCAACCTATGAACCTATTCTGGCTTATATGAATTTCCTTTGATCTGTGGGTTCCTGCTTTCCTTTTGGAAACTCCATGCCATTGCTTTTTAAACATATGATTGTCGGTATTGTGCTGGCACTGTTTAGTTTGATTTTTGCTGAAGTTAGATGAGGGAGCAGAGAATCCACTGGAAAACTTAAAGAGAGAGGGTTGAAAACAGCTGAGAAATTCCCTGAATCAGCATACCGCTGTCATCACACTTTTGATAACTTCAGTAGCAGAAGTTTGAAAAACTAAATCTATGCCCAAGAGAAAATTCAAAATGTAATTTTTAACATCTTCTGTGATGTTCTGAGAACACAGCCAGGCAAACCTCGTTAAAACAGTTACAGTGGTAGCAGCCATGGGGGTAGTATCCAAAGTCATAAACATATTTTAAGTTATGAGAAGTGACTTGTGAAACAGAAGAAACTAAATTCCACAATGTAGATTTCTCCTCACAAGAGGAAACTGATACTAAAACATTCCTCATACTTTCATAGTTAGCCAGGATAAACTTCAACATATGAGCCTGACAGTTTATAATTCTAAAACTTAAAGTTGCAGAAGCATACATGTTTCCCCCAAACTTGTCAAAAGCCTTCCCATCTTTATCAGGATGAGATGGATTATAATTAACAAAATGTTTAGCAGCAGCTAGTTTCACTAAAGTTATAGCTCCTGGGTCATGTCTGGGATTTGTTTACAAAACTTGAAAGACTGAGGAATTTTATTGAATGTGTCTTCTTTTTCGGGACAGCAGGCTGAGTGTCATGGGAAATTACAGACTGTGACAAAAAACAAACAGTCATGACAAAACAGGATAGGCGAAGTTTGTGGAAATTTTAGTTGTAACAAATCATAATATTTTGTGAGGGACTGATAAAACTCAGCATATTCCCACTGAAAACATTGCCTCATTTTGGAAATAGTTGCAGAGAAAAAGAATCACTCACAGGAGAATCTGATACCACTCTCTCCTCAGAATCTGAATTAGAAACCTGTGGAGAAAAAAAAAGGTATCTGTTACCTTGGTTACCAAGTGCTCTTGTCTGAAGCTCAAAACTTCTTACTGAGGTTACTGTTAGTGAATTTGCAAGTTTAATCCAGTAGCAGTAATAAAAATTAATGTGGTCACAGGAGCTTAAATTGCTAATGTCCCTGTCTTTATCTAGAACTCGCAATTTGCTCGTTTCATTAATGCATGCTCATGTCATTTTCTATTAATATTGCAGTTACAACCAAAAGTCAGGTCCTGTTTCTGAATCAACTATATATCACAACCAGTATTTAATACCACAGGTAGCAGCACTATCCGAGTTTAAAACTATTGCTTCCATTGTAAACAAGTCATACTTAAATGTCTCAATTTGTAAACAAAAATGCAGTAGCTGTACCTGCAATAGCTATGTCAGAGTGGCCCATGTAATACTGTCATATGACTGATTATGGCAAAAGAGTTGGCGAACATACTTATGACTACACAGCTAAATATAGGACTAACCTTTGATGATAAAGCAAACTATTTAGAAAACTTATACCATAGTTACATTTAAATATACTTCATAGTTTTTATGTCTGTGATTGGAAAAAATTTAGGGGAATTCTGGATGTCTAATGTGATGCCCTTATAGTAGGAGGTTCACAAACACATTTATTATATTTCTGTGCCTCTCTCTATGTGAACTTTAAGCCATTATCCCTTATGTTGCATTTGTTGTTGTAAAGGTATACTCATTATAGTTCATCATACTATGCACAGGTAAAGAGTAGTAAAAAGAAAATATATGCCATTTTCCTTGAAACTTGAAATGCAGTTATATGGAAAAGAAAGAAGCAGACAACCAATTGTTACTAGAAAGTAGAAAGTATACTGCAAAGTAAGTTGTTTATACATATATATATATATATATATATATATATATACTGTATATATATATATATATATATATATATATATATATATATATATATATATATATATGGTTTACAATCACCATTGCAAAATGCATTTGATCGATAGTGACACTGTTGAAATGCAGTTTTCCAATGGGCAATGTTGCGAACCCAAATCAAATGGGTAGTTTAGTTCGAATATTTGTGTTCAGAATTTTGAGTGGAGATTGTGGTTCAGTGAGGAACAAGGAATTAATCCATTTCCTCACTGTAGTGCAATCTTGGAGATGGAATATATAATTTGCAGGGGGTATAGGTGGGCTTGCCCCCCCGAAAATATTAAAATACATCTACCATTGACTGTGGAATGTCATGGTATGGTGATGTCATCTCCTGCTATGTTGAATACATCAAACTATGGGTGTCGATGTATTCACTTTTGACCTGTCTGCAATTTCGCTGTTCCGGATTCAGGATTTCAGGTTGACCATATGACCGGTTGACCTATGCAGTTTTAAGGTTTCAGTGTGTGTATATACATAAATATATATATATATATATATATATATATATATATATATATATATATATATATATATGTGTGTGTGTGTGTGTGTGTATGTATATCTATAGCTATATCTATCTATATATATATATATATATATATATATATATATATATATATATATATATATATATATATATATGGGTCTACTTTGTTTAGTTTAATCTCATTCCACTGAATTTCATTTCACCCCGACCACATTGCTGAAGACACAAATTACTGAAAACTCATTTTACTGAATCTCATTTCACTGAAATGAACTTAATATATGGCACTGTGTAGAATACTGTAAGACATGTAAAAAGTAGATGCTCCTTTCCCCACTGTAGTGTGATCATGGAATTACTATATATAGTTAGGGGTGGTATGGGGGGCACAGCCCGTATGTAAAATTAACCTGCATGCTTTCAAAAAATATTAAGAGGATTGAAAAAACAGTGTTCTGGCATTTATTGCCCTGTTATCAGATTGTCTCCATGGAAATATAAGAGAAAAAATGTATCCCTCTGCTGCATCCTAAAAGACAAGCTGAAACATTTAATGCTAAAGAAAAACTTTTCATTATATTCAGTATTCACATATTTACTTGTTTCTAGTGAAAACTTATTAGATTAAGCCAAGGGTCTTAAACAAGACATTCACCCCATCACTCACCTCAACAATCCAAGATTACAGCTTATTAACTTAAACATGCTTTTGTCCAACCTTTCTTCTCTTTCTGTACTGCAATGTATTCAATTATTAATTCTAAAAAAGAAGAAAGAGAAGAAGGAGAAAGAAAGAAAAAAGGCATATGTTTACTTTAGGAACTATATCACATACAAGAAGAACTAAAAATACATATTGTTAAAAGTTTCATAGAAATACTGTTAAGGACGGAAATTGTTTTACTTACAGTTACCTTTTTCTATCTTCTTCCCCTCTCCTCAGTGTCCTACCAAGCATTAATGACATGAAGTGAGGTAAATGCTTTTCAATTCCCCACAAGTTTAACAAAGTCAACAAAAGTCCACTCTTTCCACTTTTTCTTATACAGATGCATTTCATAAATGTGAATGATGCTTTGCAGTCTCATATTTATTCATTAATTTCCACATTGCTATTCTTCTTCCTGTTCATCTACATCTCCCAACTCCAGATTCTGGTGCCATTCCAAAATGCTCCCAATTGTTCTAGTCAGCTCCTGGCTTTCCTGTGTCTGTCAAGCATTTTCTGTTGGAAAAGTGGAAAAGGTTTCAGTGTCAAAGTCTCTCCTTGTGCTTTATTATCAGAGAAATGAGAAGAAAAGTCCCTTCTACTTGATGTCTCACTTTTTGTTGGACAAACTTTTGGATTTCTTCTTTAGTCTGTTCTGTATCCAAAAATAACTTTGATCCTCCAAAATATCACCCTTTGAAACATCTCTTCTTGAGCAGTCTTATACTCCAGACAGCCTTTTCTTCATTTCAGTGTCTAATTTTTGCATTTTCATCAGCTCATCTAAATATCTATTTAAATCCTCTTTCCTTTTTCCAGTCTTTTGTTATTTGATTTGATATACTCCTTCAGTGTTTCATTTATTTTAATCAGCTCTGAGCACATTTAACTTATTTTTCATCTAGATTACTGGAAGACATGATTTGCACCAAAGATGGAGCTTGAAATGCTTTTTGCTGAACAGCTGCAAGATTCTTCCCAGTCAGTCTTTTCCCTTCATCATTTCTAGCTGATTTTCTTTCAGGCTCTCTTGGTTTCTTCTTTGCTGGCATTCAGGTAGTATACTTACTACCCAGTAATTTAATTTACTAAGTGACAGAGGTCCTGGCCATTGTGTTTCTGTTTCTTTTTTCACACTGGGATAGGTGAAGTTAAGCTGTTGATCACTGTGTAGCTATCTTGGAAAGTAGGTATAATCTTCATATTTCTTTGATGGACATAGTTGATTGATGGACATAGTGGTTGAATTAATTACGAGAAATTTACTATGGAACTCATCTCTTACTGTTTATAGCAGCATGAAAATAGGACTTGAAGAGTGGGTGCACAATAATTTTTAATACATTAAATGCTAATGGTAATAAAACTGGGAACCTTTTAATATTCCAAAACTAGTAATTGTGAGATTTGGAATAGTGAGACTGAGAGTGGAGCTATAGACTTATCTATACCTGGTCTCTGACTGCTGTTTCTTGGGATATTCCCTTATGTTTATCTCTCCTTATTTTTGGGCTTTTGTTCCCCCACTGTTTTATGCTTTGTCCAGACACTAAGATGTTGAAAGGTATGGTCACCTCACAAAGTAGAAACTAATAAGCAGTAGCCTAAGCTTTATGGATTATATCGTGTGAAGGATATGAAAACTAGCCAGCTTCCGACACTTTAAAACAATTTACATTGCCTTACCCACTAATGTGCTCAAGAAGAGTCATATTAAGTTAATTATTAGAGTGTTAAATCATCAGCACTTTCTTGCCATTGAACTGATCTCTCCCTGCAGGCTTCAAGTGATCAGTGGTCATGTAGCACTTCACCACGGTGGGGCAGGCAAGTACCCTTCAAGGCTAAACCTTCCACTTTACTCTTTTCTTGGAGTAAAACATTTTGTTTTCTGAGAAATGTTATTATTTAAGCTAGAAAATATATTTTTAGTAGTTGTCACTAAATTTTTTCTTCAAAAAGTTGACTTTCTTTTATGTGTACCTGTTTGGGGAAAACTATTTTCAAATCACTTTTGTGTAAAAGTTTTATTTATCTGTGTTTAAGAGTATATATAGGTGCCTGTGGTAGTTCTTTTGGGGGTTATCATAAAAACCTTTACTTCAAAACTGTGAAATTCAAACAAAGGATTCACTGTCCCTTTCATGCACTTCTCGGCTAAGTATGGAACAGGCTTCAGACTCTTAAGTTCTTCTCCTCTCATCCTCAGGAAGAAGGAGAACATTTCTTTTCAGTCTTCTTTAGTCAGGCCAGTGTCCTCAGTGCCTCAGCTACTGATGAGTGACTTTACCTTGGCCAAATCAGAATATCACTGACTGTTTATCATCTTTTTTTTGATCTCACTGGTGTTGCTGTTTAAGAAAAACACTAAGGAAGGAGAGTTAGGCATGCCCTCTGTGGCTGTTGAATTATCTTTGTTGGACAAGGGAGGACCACTTTTGTCAGTCATGAGGAGAGAGCAGATGTTGCTTTACCACAAGTTCTTGATCTCAGAGGAAGAACCCTGTTTTTGGGTTGGTCTTTTTCTAGGGACTGTCCTAAAAATAGAAAACAGGAAGTTAGGTATCCTTTCTTCATGTTTCACAGAGAATGATCAATGAAGACAGACTGGATTTTGCTTTATTTCAAGATTTTAATTATTCAAGTAGTGATAACTCACTGAGTTGTACAAGAAAAAAGATTTCTTTTGCTGTCACATTTTAATTTCCAGTCAGAACGACTGGAACTAGACTGGGATTATGCTTCTCCAGTGCCTAAACCACAGGAAGGAAAATCTAAGAATCTGATTTGGGGAAAGTTTTTCTTTAGCTACCACTTCCCCCCAAAAAAGTTATATATTTCTCAAATTGTAGCCAGAATTAAATAATCATTTAAGAGGGAACAGAGTAAGATTCCAGTATTCCAGCATAAGTATTATGACTTAATACAGTTAGATTTTTCTCAACTGTTGCTGTTCCTCCTTTTCTTCTAGCATTAAAATATATTTTCTTGACAGCCTGCCGCATGTTTGACAGCCAACCTCCTAAGCCTAACAAGTGTGATAGATTATGTAAGGTTCCCCAGACCCATAGATATGTATTTAATAATTACATAACAGAGGCTGCACTTATTTCCTTGGCAAAAACTTATGAATGCTAACCCTATCCCTGCTAATAAAGATGGGAAAGCTTTTAATAGATTTGGGATCCCTATTGAAATATCAGCATTTGAAATGCTGAGTGCCAAGAAGCTGAAAGTAAAAGACTGAAAACAAAGGAGAAAAGTGAATATCGAAAATCACACTTCTCCTTTAAACTTTCTTTTACAGGGATGACAAGCCACCCCCCATGCACCCTCTGAACATATTTACACCAACTCTGAGATCATCATACCTCTGAGAAAAGGAAATGCTCCTAGAAATGGCATTTCAGACTTAGTATATGTATGTCCAGTCTTTCAGTCATACAGTCTCTGCATTTCTGGACTCACTCTAGTGGGTCCTGACATTCCAAATTGTTACTTCTGGGAAGGAAGTGTATTTTTTTCTACATTAGCCTTCAGAATTCTGAATTGTCTGTTTTATATGTCTAAATTTTTGTTTGCTTCTTTTGAAAATATGAGAATGTTAACAGCGAGGCTTCCTTCTTCTGAGATTAAAATTTCTCTGAATTTTTTAATAGTTTCTGTTTCCCCATGTAACCAACTTCTCTTTGAAGTGTTCTTATAACTCTGCTGATGATGTATCCAGAGCAACTGGATTACTGCAGGGTTAGTAATGAGAAGATTTGCCTGGTTTCATTCATAAAATTTACTAGAGGTTGTTAAAGAAGAAATCTTGAACTCTTCCCAGGACAGAGACATTCTCAAAGATTCAATGAAAAAGGAAAGGTAATTCAGCAGTGACACAGACTTTTCAACCCTCCTTCTTGAAGTTTAATGGGACCTTTCCTTCCATTTCTGAATCCTTTCAAACATTATGCTACATTAAAGCAGAATTTCATAATGCAGTGGCAAGGAGGCTAAAAGAAGGATTGAGCCTCCTGGGATGCCCCAGCACTGGCCCAGTAATCAAGGAGACCCAGTCCTCACCACTGGCAACAGTGGGGGATGTACACACTGGGAGGATGACAAGTACACACACACACACAGTAAAGTGCAATTTCCCTTATGAGCACACAGAGACCACAGTATGGGTCTGTTTTTCCCTCTTCCTTCAGATCCTCAATAGGACTCCCCACTGGCAGAAGTATAGAGCTGAGATCTCAGCTGAGTGGTGAGTCCAAGACCTCTAGCACCCTCTCTGTCCAACCAGTGCTTCATGTCTCTGCCCAAGTAGCTGACACACACACTCTTTGAGATTTAATTTATACCCACACACACCCACACACACACACACACACACACACACACACACACACACACACACACACACACACACACACACACACACACACACACACTCACCTGGTAAAGGCTGGCACAGGTTTACTAGCTATGCCCCCTTTTGCCCAGACTATAAGGTAGGTGGACTACCACCCCCCACTCCTTATCAGCTACTTTATGACTCTTAACAAAGGGTGTCCAATCTTACTGTGTAATGTTACTATTAATCCAAATGGTAGTTTGAGCAAGAGCAAGGCTGTTAGTTGTGGCCCACACAGTGTCACCAAATAGATATGCAAGTACTCTAAGAGCTTAAATATCTCTAGACAGACCAGTCACAATTGAAAGGTTTAAATATATTTAATAATAAATAATAAAAGAACAAGAAAATGCTCAGTAAATAATCACAATAAACTCAGAGTTCAAAATCACAGGAAATATTTGAAACAACATTGCAGGACAGTCTCAAATAAATACAGAAAACATCTAAACTAATCTTTACTATATTCCTTACTGAATCTAAAAGAAAGTATGGTACCCTAGTTAACTTACTTATAGATCTAGTCAAGACAGATGTGATGAGTGGGTTTTTCCAGCTGATGCTGCCAGGTCAAAGATAAAATACAAAATGCACAGTCTCTCTCTCAGAGAATTCTTAAATTATTATCTCAAATATTGCTGCTGGGATACTTGCAGCATGACATCACTTCTTGTCATCTGACTTCAGTTCCCAGGCTCAAAAACAACCATTAAGGTAGCATTTAACATCTACCTGTAAAAATACATAACCAAATGCTTTTCCTCAGATGTTTGCAGATCCTGTGAGTCCTAAAACAATAAAATCCTTTTACATCTCAAGCCTAGTAATTATCTTTCTTTCAAGATCCCCTGGTATAGACACCCTGTCTCCTATTGACTGAAACTTTGTTTATGGCCCAGTTATAAAGTGACTTAATCTCGACCATTCTTCTGATGTTTTGCAAGTTAATCTCCTGTGTTTCAGTTACCCCTGTTAAAAAAAAAAAAAATATATATATATATATATATATGTATATATAAATTCAGACTTCTTTTAGGCGTAGTAATTAATACTGAGCTAGTATAAAGGAAATAAAAACTCAGACACTGAATAGATGATTACGCTTTCGCTCTTATTCAGGTGGAAGAGCTTCATCAGAATAACCTATAGTCAACAATACTTACATGTACCTTATCTTATGCTTGACCTTAAGTTGTTTGCTAGAAAATTAAACCTTTGTTTCTTACATGCTAATTGTCATAATGAAAGAAACAAAAATAGGGATATTTCAGATACTAAGTAGAAAAAAGCTGCAGATACTCCACGACAAATGAAGCCAACCAGTTTCTTTAGAAAAGCACTGCTTTAATCAAAAGAGTAAGCGCTTTCACATCTATACAAGATGCTTCATCAGACTTCAAAAAGCAGAACAAACAACCAGTTTAAAACCATTACAGGTCATCCATTAGACCAATGATGCATCAGGTGCAATAATTCAGTCTATCACCATGGAAACAATTATACAAATTGAAAATGTTAAAACATTAGAATGTTTGAATGCTTCAGTATATTTGAAGAATTTTTATACTTTAATACATTCAGAAAACTCTCAAAATACTACTATAAAAGCCCTATAAAAACACTAATAATACTAATAAAACACTGATAAAAACACCTAAAGATGGGCTGATGTATCTTTATACTTATTATAATGTAAAATGGTGAAATAAATGTATGCAAATATAATTGTAAGAAAAATAAAAAACTCTTTAGTGTGGTAATGGGCGATCAACAAGGAAAGGTTTCAGGCTGACCCTATCATTGAGACCATGTCCCAAGTCAGCTCGCAGCCTGATGATCCACTTCCCTTCTTCCCTTTCTGTGTAACCAATGACATTCCCCAATCTCATGGTGGTGTGTATAAGCTCCAAAACCATAAACATAAAATTATGTGTGGTGCCATGAGTCAAGACATGTCTCGCTAGGGCATTGTTCTCATTTTCTCTGTTGATGGCATACAAGTGCTCTCTTATCCTCTCCCTGAGGGTCCTATTGGTTTCCCCCACATAAAAACTGTTACATTTCTTACAAATAGCTAAATAAACTAGATTCCTAGTCTTACAATCAGCATAATGACTAAATCTGTATGTTACATTAGAATCTGGATGTATAAAGATATCACTACTATTAATAAATGCACACTGATTACAACTGAGACAGGGAAAGGTGCCCTTCCTAACTGATAAAGGTTTGTTAGTGATATTCCTTTCATAACAAAGCATATTCCTGATGGATTTGGTATTTTTATAACAGAACAAAGGGACAGAACCTACTAGATCCTTCAACCTGTCATCCAGTTGTAATATCCCACAGTTCTTCCTAATAACATCAGTTATACTTTTATTTCTGTGAGTATAAGTGACAACCATTTGTTTATTATTCCTCTTAGCAGGTCTCTCATCTATAGCTGTTTCTGCCATATTCCTTCTAATGTATGGTAGTGCCATGCCTTCACGCTCTACATTTTGTAAAGTGGACAAATCCGTATCGTGATACCCTCTAGCTGAAAAATCTTCACGTAAATGTATTAATGTCAATGCAAAATCAGAATCATTGCTGACTAGACGTGAACAACGTATGGCTTGATTCTTAATGATATTTCTATGAATGTGTGGGGGATGCATACTGTCTCGATGTAAATATGCATTTCGCCTGCAAGGTTTCCTATATATGTTTGTGTCAAGTCTACCTTTATTCTTAGTGAGAGTAACATCTAGAAAATTTATGTGTTCAGCTGAAGTCTCACCTGTTAGTTTCAAAAATGTGGTTGTATTGTTCATGTAACCAATAAACTCTTCTAGAGTTGACAAATCACCACTCCAAACAAAAAAGAGGTCATCTACGAACCGCTTATAGCTCTTAACAAAGCTGGAGTATAAATCATGTTGCAATATGTAAGTTGATTCCCAATATGCCAACACTAAATTGGCATAGGAATTCGCGCACGGTCTACCCATCGCCACTCCCATAGTTTGTAAATAATATTTATTGTCAAATAAGAACACATTGTTCTCTAGAACCACTTCCATTAACATGGTAATTCTCATAACCTTGTTAGTAGCCATCCCTTCATTTAACAGAAACAATCTCAGAAATTCAATACCTATGTCATTCGGTATGCTCGTGAATAGAGACTGAAAGTCTAAGGTCACCAAAATGTCAGTGTCAGAAAATATGTAAATGTCTGCACTACATTCCGCTAAAGATTCAAGAAAGTGCTTGGTGTCCTTCAAGATGAAAGAATTAGAATTGACAAAAGGTCTCAACTGTTTCTCGATGTAAATGGATATGCTGTCAGTTAACCACCCTTTCCCTGACACTATAGGTCATAGGGGGGGATTCACCAGAGTCTTATGTACTTTAGGGAGGCCTCTTATTACTGGTACTAGAGGTTTCTCTATCAAGCAATACTTATACAAATCTTTATCTATGATATTGCATAACAGCATGTCATATAACTCAGCATGCACATCTCTAATCACCTTGTTCAGTTCATACAAATGTATGACTCTGTAAGTGTCAACGTCTGATAACATGTCTAACATCTGATTTTTATAAGACAAACTATCAAGTAACACTATCGCTCCCCCTTTATCTGCTGGGCGGATTACTATGGACTCATTGCCTTGCAAAGACTTCAATGCTGATGTTTCACTAAAGGTTAAATTGTGAAATTCAGATTTAAAATCATGTTGTCTATATAAAGCAAAAAAAATCATTCGTACAAGCTCTCTCAAAGGTGTCAATAATTGGATTCAACTCAGGTATAAATGTAGATGGTTTCCTATAACCATAAGGTAAAGCTGTTCGAGTAGTGTTATCATTCTTAAAACATAAATCTAATGCTAATCCTCTCGTAAAATTCTTAAGCTCCACAATTAAATTGCTGATATCCATACCTTGCGAGGGTACGAATGATAAACCTTTTTTTAACACATTGTTTTCAGCCTCAGATAAAACATAACATGATAAATTAATTACCAGTTCATTAGATCTGTCCTGTGTGGTTTCTTGTAATTCTCTGGCACCTCGGTCGATTGTTTGCGTTTTTTCCCTTGATAATGGGGGTGCCAAGCATTCTGTTTCAGTCCTTGAAACGATAAAGGGAAAGATAAACTAGTGCCAGCTTCTACAGCTGATGAAACGCCAGCTTCAGGATTTATTGTAGTTTAATGTAATGTAATGTAACAGTTTTTTATGTGGGGAAAACCAATAGGACCCTCAGGGAGAGGATAAGAGAGCACTTGTATGCTATCAACAGAGAAAATGAGAACAACGCCCTAGCGAGACATGTCTTGACTCATGGCACCACACATAATTTTATGTTTATGGTTTTGGAGCTTATACACACCACCATGAGATTGGGGAATGTCATTGGTTTCACAGAAAGGGAAGAAGGGAAGTGGATCATCAGGCTGCGAGCTGACTTGGGACATGGTCTCAATGATAGGGTCAGCCTGAAACCTTTCCTTGTTGATCGCCCATTACCACACTAAAGAGGTTTTTATTTTTCTTACAATTATATTTGCATTCATTTATTTCACCATTTTACATTATAATAAGTATAAAGATACATCAGCCCATCTTTAGGTGTTTTTATCAGTGTTTAATTAGTATTATTAGTGTTTTTATAGGGCTTTTATATTAGTATTTTGAGAGTTTTTTGAATGTATTAAAGTATAAAAATTCTTCAAATATACTGAAGCATTCAAACATTCTAATGTTTTAACATTTTCAATTTGTATAATTGTTTCCATGGTGATAGATTGAATTATTGCACCTGATGCATCATTGGTCTAATGGATGACCTGTAATGGTTTTAAACTGGTTGTTTGTTCTACTTTTTGAAGTCTGATGAAGCATCTTGTATAGATGTGAAAGCACTTACTCTTTTGATTAAAGCAGTGTTTTTCTAAAGAAACTGGTTGGCTTCGTTTGTCGTGGAGTACCTGCAGCTTTTTTCTACTTAATTTTGATTTTTGGCGTTCAGCAGGTACCTTACCCTCAGAGGCTTTTTTATTTCCACATATTTCAGATACTACTGATGATGAAAATTATTCAGATCAATGAGCAGATTCTGATTTATCTGATGCTTCTAACAACTACATTCCTAGACATGTCACTACTCCACAGATTAAGAGTACATACAACCCAACTCTTAATAATTTTATACAGACTTTTTTAAAAGTATGTGAAAGGGATCTTAGGAAATTATGTGCATCAAACAGCACTAACAAATGGTTTAATTTATCTGAGTTAAAGAAACAAGCGCTATTACAGTTAACAAATGATAAAACACTACACATTATGAGAGCAGACAAGGGTACAGGATTAGTCTTGATGGAACAAGAAGAATATATTCAAAAAATGGAAACTACACTACATAATAATGAGTTTTTTACCCTAGTAGACATACAGACAGTAGGCACACACTTTACCAATATTGATAAGACCTTGAAAAGTCTACAGATTACTAATGCCATCTCTTTAGAAGATTACATGTTTTTGTCAGTCCCCTCACCTAATCTTGGGAGATTATTTTGTATTCCCAAAATCCATAAGAATTCTTCTAACCCACCATTTAGACACATAATTTCTAACAAAAAAAAAAACAAAACTGAAAAAATTGCGGAATACTTAGATGCAGTTTTAAACCCTTTAGTACAAAAGACTAACAACTATTTAAGAGATTCATGGGCTTTCTTAGACAAACTATTCCACAAAAAAGAAGGGTTATCTAAATGTATTTTAGTAACTGTGGATGTAGAAGGGTTATACTCTAATAAACCTCACAAAGAAGGTATGCAACTTTTCAGATTATTTCTTAACAAATACACCACCTTCTCAAAAATTAAAATTAATACATTATGTATTTTAGTTGAAATGGTACTGAATAATAACTTTTTCTTCTTTAATGGACATATATACAAACAAACCAAGGGAATAGCTATGGGTTCCAAGATAACACCTGCTTTTGCTAATATTGTCATGAGCACATGGGAATTAGAAAAATTAAATACCTTGAAGAACTTTAATCTAGTACACATTTACAAAAGATTTATTGATGATGTTTTTTTGCGTGGAAGGGTGACCAATCTTCTTTAGACCTTTTTATTTCTGATTTGAGAGACAGTTTAGGTTTTTTGAACTTGATTTTGTCTGGAATAGGGTCTTCTATTTCCTTTTTAGATACACAGATATACTTACTACCTCCTAATACAGCATGTTCCACTATATATAGAAAAGAGACCTATAAAAATAATCTGTTTGATTTTACTAGCTCCCATCCATTTTTTATGAAAAGGAACCTTGTCAGAAGTCAATTTATTCGCATCTCTAGAATTATTAGTCAAGATTATGACTTTCAAAAGAATGCTGTTTTGTTAAAACACGTTTCTTCGAAGGAATTACCCTCCATCTCTTATTAACAATATATGTAACGAGATCTCTAATGACAGACACACTAAATATTTACCAATTTTACTGCATGGTTTTACACCTAATACTTCAAAACCAAGTAACATTAACAGAACCCTTAGTTTCCCATTACCTATCTCTAGGGACATGTCACAAATTAGAAATGTCATCTCGAATAACTGGGATTTATTAACTGAATCACAATTTATGTCAGCTGCTATTGGCACTGCACCTACCTTTTCATTTAAAAGAATCAAAAACATAAGAATGAGCTTAGAAAACAGAGATTTACTTTTTCTTATTAATTCTACTTCTACTTCTAACTCTCAAAATGGGATACATTCATGTAATAAATGTGTGATATGCCCTAACATTTTCATAGGATCTCAATACGCATTCACACATTGTAATTATACTATTAAATTTTCAAAATATTTCTTCTGCCATTCTACAACAGTAGTATATGCAGGTATTTGTGCATCTTGTAAAGCATTTTATGTATGTAAAACTACAAGAAAACTTTCAGATAGAATTAAGGAGCATCTAGGAGTCATCAGGGCAAAGAACTTAAATAATGCCCTTGCTAAACATAGCATTTTTTGTACTTCTTTTAGTAAATTTTACTTCATAGTATTAGAACAAGTTAACTGTTTTTTTGGAGATTGGGAATTATATTTAGAACTAAGAGAACTTAAATGGCAATTACTGCTTAATTCAGAAACATACCCTGGTCTGAATGAAAGTGTTAATATTAAATGCGCTTTAAAATGGAAGATTTAATTCTATTTTGACAGTTCTATTTTGACAGTTGTTCTCTTTCTACAAAATGTGCTTGCATCCATTATTGACCTTTGACACACTTGTAAGTCACCATTTGTACAGTTATATGAATATTCATGTCTCCTACATGCATATTTAGTGCGCACACTGTATATTTGTTCAAAGATAAGCTAACACAAGGGAGTGTTTATTTAATATTCATGCCCCTGTCATTCATATGTATGTTCATGGTTATTGTGTTAAGATGATTGGCACAGTTTAAATATTGTCTGGTTGTACTGTTGGTTACTGTACTAATAAGTTATAAGTAGTTCATTGTTTTTTTGTTTACATGTGACTCTAGTTACATATAATATAAGTATTGTTGACTATAGGTTATTCTGATGAAGCTCTTCCACCTGAATAAGAGCGAAAGCTTAATCATCTATTCAATGTCTGAGTTTTTATTTCCTTTTTACTAGCTCAGTATTAATTACTATGCCTAAAAGAAGTCTGAATTTATATAATTAAGATTCTTCTAGTGCACAGTGTTTATTATATATATATATATATATATATATATATATATATATATATATATATATATATATATATATATATATATATATATTAACTGGTTTCAGTAGTGCATAAAAAATATCTCTGCAGCACACGTCTATGCAATATGACATACAGTTCTAATACATTTGTAGCACAGACATATGAATCATGCTGATATTTACAAACAGCATATAATTATTTGCAAAATCCCAGATAGCTAGACTGACAATATTTACTTCTGTGACCATTACCAAAGATGGTCCATAAGACAGAGTGACTTTATGCCCCTTCATCTGACCCCCCTCCTACCCTGGCAATCTAAATTTTTCCATAAGTCTAGGTCTTCATTTTCCTCATTGGTATTAGATAACCTCAGACAAGTGGGTTCTGAGAATTCAGAAAAGTTACATTTGGCAGTGGGAATCTCTTCCTCCATTTTATGGTATTCCTCCTTATATCTCAAACCAAACATCATCATGTTACAGTTCAGAAAGACTTCAGATTTTTTTTTTTTTTTTACTATTTTCTGTGTCTGGCTTACATTTTCAGGTCTCTGTCTTACCCTTTGAACTATCTACACTTGTAAGTAATTTTTCAAAGTGTCTGACATCAGGAATAGTTCATTGCAGGTTGCAAGAGATTTACATTTTTCCGTATTTAGATGACTGACTTATGTTTGCAGACTCCTTTTAAAATGTTTGGAATTGTTGGCCTAGTTAAAGGACTTCCTTCTCAGCCTGGGGTCCTGGGTCAACTTACAGAAATCTTCTTCACTCCTTTTCACAGGATTTTGCTTTTAGGATGCTTGCTAGATACTTCACTAATGAGAGCTTTTCTTCCTCAGGACAAAGTAGACCTTTACAAGGAACAATTTTTGATTACCTGCACCCAGTCTTGGATCTCAACCTGGGAATATCTCTGTATTCTGGGTTTCATAGTCTCTACAATTCTCATGATTGCTATGGCCAAACTTTACATGAGAAAAAAAAATCATTGGCTCTTCAAATCTGTTTGGATGCAACACCAGCACCATATTTATTTGAGATCCAAGTGTTGGGATTTGCCAAAAGGCAGTTACCTTGGTAGGTGAAGCAGTTTTCTCTAAACCCTGATCTCCCCTTCTTCCTGCCAACTCCTACCCGGTCAGTAACAGCAGATGTCACAGACTTTGCTTGAGGAGCTGTTTCAAAGGGGGTGAAAGTTCAGTGACTGTGGTACAAACAGGACAGGCTAAAAACATAAAAGCCCAAGGAATGATGGCAGTAGTAAATGCTGTCAAATCTCTAAACCACCTTTGAACTCTTGAACCTTTGCTAGTATCACAGACATCACCACAGTGGTACATAGACAAACAAAGGGATCCAGATCTTAATCCCATTTGCAAGCTAATTATGGTCAAGCCTTGGAACTAAAATCTTTGCATACCCTTTCCCTTCATATTACTTACATTGTATCAGAGCAAAATATTACTGCAGGCAAGATCAGGTCTGACCCACATGAATGGATACTGGATTTGAAGGTCTGCCAGGAATTGATCCAGCTATAGGGAACTCCTCAAATATATTTGTTCTCTCAGGTCACAGCACACCGTTAAAGAAATTCTGTTCAAGATTTCTTGCAAGTCAGATGCCTTCTCATTCCCATGGGTAGGAATGTTCCTGAATGCCATTCCACTGATATCCAGAGTCATTCTAGATTCAAAGGACTTTCTAAAGGTAATAGTGGTGACCCTTTTTTGGCCAAGGCAGCAGTGATCCTCTCTTCTTTTCAAAATGGCCAGGGGCAATTATCACAGGTTTTTTAACAGACTGGACTTACTCACATAAGACAGCGATTGTTTGATACACCCCATCTGAAACTTCTTCAATTGACTGCCTAAGTGATAGAGTTTTAATAACTTTTAGGCAAATATTTTGTGAAGAAATGAAGCAGGTTAAAGGGGGCTAAGAAACCTTCTACTAAAAATTGTGTATGAGTAAGTGTCAGGGCTAGCCACCCAGAGCTATGAACATTGGCTCTAGATGATAGTCACTGTAGCACCCACTAATCCAATTTGCAAAAATGGGAAAGGGTGGGGTGGGGTGGATGGATGGATGGATGTAGAGATTTTCTAGTTGGTGCCACACTAAGAAACAGGACCGTTTTAAGGCCCATATGCCCCTAGTTTTTCAGTTTTTTGTGAGTTATTATCCTTTTGCTTTACTCTTCCACTGAGATCCACATGTGACCTATCTTCACTTGTCTACCCATGGAGTCCTCTTTATACACAGATGGACATCAAACAATTTCTGAATGGGGTTCTGCATATCTGTTCAACTAGATAACAGATGGTTCATTTTTAGTATTTCAGTTTTGTGCTAGTGAAGTTTATGCTTCTTTCATTTGAATCAGCTTGTCAAGCTGAATTGTAGTTCTTAACTTGGAAAACAGTGTTACTAATTGTTCTGATCTCTCACATAAGACTGTCTGAGTTGCAACCTCTTGTAGTCAGTTAGGCTTATCTGATTTTTCATAAGAATAGGGTTTCTTTGAGAATTTACTTTGAGTCAAGCTGTTCACCTTTTTTTTCAGATCCAAAAAATAAGAGAGAAAGGATTTTTCATACTCTGGATGTGTACAGACAACTCTTATACTATACGGGCAGAACTAAAACCTTTGGGAGATTGCATCAACTGTTTATTTCATATGAAGGCAAGAAAAAGGGACAGACATTGTCAAAACAGACAATTACTAAATGGTTGCTTCATGTTATTGTTGTCTGTTATTCACTATAACAAGCTACTTCCAGGCAAGTTCATAGACTATCATACCAGGGTTTTGGCTTCTTCTGTGGCTTTTTCGAAAATGGTAGACATTAGCAGTATTCTTATGGCAGCATGTTAGTCTTCTGTGCATACTTTTATAAAACATTACAAACTGATGTCTTTTTCAGGTCCAGAATAGGTTTTTCTATGACTATTCTCCAGGAACTGCGAAACTCTAATGCTTCTTTCTTCCTTCCTTTCTTTCTACTCTCGGATAATCTACCCATATAGCTTGGGCTTTTGCAACAGGGATCTAATGATGAACATAGTACAATTGTCTAAGTAAACTTTCCATAATATTAGATGGTCACACGGATCACTTTTGCAGTAGGGATACCCTCCTTCTATATCCCATTTTTTTTCAAAGTATGGATATTTTTATTTCAATTTTTCCTAGCATATACCTAAATGGCAGGTCTCTAGCCTTCACTACCCTGAAGTAAGAAAGCACCGAAGGTTTTGTGTTCTAACCACTGACTGTATACTGCTGTCATCAAGTCCATCAGTAGTTAGGGTGCATGGAAGATGCCATAAAGCTTTGGAAGCTGGCCATTTGTCATATCCTTGGCAGGATATGACCCATATAGCTTAGGCTACTGCAATAGTGATCTTTTCAAATGTCTATTGTTATGGTCATTTCACTTATATAACTATACTTTCTCTCTGGTAATGTGATCTCAGAGTTGGTGTGTATATATATATATATATATATATATATATATATATATATATATATGCAGGTTTCCCTTCATGTGTGCGTTTTGTACACAGGCGAACAGCAGATGTTCGAAAGGACATTTGCAAAGTTTGCAAACGCCGAACGCAAAAAGGTTAGAATGTGTAATGAGCAAATGCACAGTGGCATTCGCTTATTGCAGATTCGGCATTTTGGGGCAGATTGCACTATAGTGGGGATCGGAAAATTGACCCTTTCCCCACTGTAGTGTGATCTCGGAGTTAGTAAATTAAAGTAGGGGGGGTGCAGGGGGGCTTTCCCCCCTGTATTACACTTCATAACATTTCTTATTTGACATTTATGTTCGAAAATCAGCGAATCTGCTTTTCGATTTGCTGATTTTCGAACATTGGGATCTGTCACGGTTTTGTTTTTCGTGGTTACGATTCGCTCATGAGCAATCACACGAGTGTGTTTCACCTATGTAAAGGTAAACCTATATGTATATATATATATATATATATATATATATATATATATATATATATATATATATGTATGTCTGGGGATGTAGGGTCTTGTCCTTCACATTGTGAAGTATACGGTGCTTGCCCCTCTACAAAAAAAAAAAAAAAAACTTTTATGGAGATGAGCAGTGTTTAACATTTTGGTATTTTATTTGATAGTTCTATAGCTTGCAGTTATATTCCCAGAGTTACAACAGGTTGCCAATAAAATTAGTATTATGTAATGTGTATACAAATAAGTTTTCAGTTTAGTCAGTCTAATTATTATTTATTTGCTGTAAATGTTCTATTGCTTATTTTGAAATTGTTAATAAACTGTAGGATAGAACTTAGAAATATTTTGTTATGGTGTTATATGGACCCCTAAGCAATTGAAAGCAAAAAATGCTGGCCACTGACCATATAATTGTTACGGCATTGATGAATCTCATAATACCTCTTATGCGCCACCTTATTTGAATGACATCACTAAGTAACACCAATATTGAGAACTAGTGTTTTTAAGTGTAGTCCTCCAAGTATTCACAAGACACTGTTAGGGAGATGGCTCCTTATTACTGCAGTACACAGAAATGTAATAGTAGTGCGTTACTCTTCCAGTGTCTTGCTGTAATCTGCAGTATGAACAAATAACACTCCATTGTTCCTTCAAAGTAGTATGAAAAGTAAAAACAGAGAGATGAACAATGACAGGTGGGTCAGACCATGTTTAAAGTAACTTGATACTATATGATTTTCTTATGTAGAAAGGTTATTAAGTGCTCTTGTAAAAAGGATAAAGTTTAAAAATTATTTACTGAATTACTGTGGTAATGTTTAATGATGTGTTAAAGTCAGTATAGTATCTGTGTTAAAAATGAATATCATTACAAGAACCTACATGCTGAGGTCCTTAAAATTCGTTCATTTCATTAATGTATGCTTGTGTCAGTTTTTTTTTTTAATATTGGAGTTACACATAAAAATTAACTTCCTTTTTTTGAAGCATCAACATCACAACCAGTGTTTAGCACCATAGCTATAGATGTACCTCTTTTACCCAGACCATGGGAACTGTTTTTAACTATTGCATGCTTTTATGAAGTCTTAGTTTGTACTATTTTATGATTGCTGTTTGTTCTTCTTGTTTTCTTAATGTATCTTAATGTATCTAGTTGCATAGATTTATAAATAAAACTTGACCGATTGGTTGTTTTAACTTAGAAATGGCAAAATAGTTCTTTTTTCCTATATTGTGCTAACTATAAATCAAAATAAAGAATTAAGGAAACATTTCTATTCTTTGCATAACCATACATAGCGATTTTGTGTTCCTTATAAGGCTGATGCTCAAATAAAGCTGTGTATCTTGTTATGACTGATGCTTTGGATTTACTGAAATAGTGCAATTAGCACCAGTGAGACTAATGAGGTAAAACATCTGTATATGACTGACAGTGTGTGGATTGATGTAGTATAGAAACTGAATAAGGCCATATGTATTCACAGCACACATCTTAATTTTATACTACTGGGGCCAGAACAGCACTCATGGTTACAGGCAAACAGCTTGCAGAGCAGCAACGTTTGCCAGATACAGTGACAAGACATTTGTGTGCCACTCACGTGTTTTTCACATTGAGGTAATTTGAAATCTGTTTTTACCCTTAGTGACTTGTCTCCTGAAAGGTCTACACAGGAAAGAAAGCAAGACTTTCTAGAGACCATGTTAGATTCAAGGGACCAAAAGAAATGAGAATGCAAATTTCTTTAAAATAAATAAACACAAATATTATATGGAACTGCCTGTCATTTATGGAGGTTACAGGATTGCTTTTTATAAGTGGCATGCAGCTTAGTAGGTGGGACAGTGCTGCAGTCATTAACATTTTCACTTCAAGAAAGACATTCTCTGGTTCATTTCTTGGCTGAGATGCCTTCTTTGTGGTACCTGTATTTCTTCCCTGTTTGCTTAAAATTTTTCTTAGTACTGTAGTTTCTTTCCACATTCCATAGGCATGTAGTAAGCTGATTTGTGACTCTAAATTGTGTGTGTGTGTGTGTGTGTGTGTGTGTGTGTGTGTGTGTGTGTGTGTGTGTGTGTGTGTGTGTGTGTGTGTGTGTGTGTGTGTGTGATACTTAATAAAGCCCTGGCAATTTCCTTCTATTCCCTACTTGCCTAATAAGCTTCGTGAATGGCAGCAGCTGTTTATGGGGTCACTATAAGGAGCTGAATGTAACTTGGTAACAGTGAATGGATAATGGATGCAGTTGACTGGGATAGTTATTTGTAGCAGGCAGATTTGTATGAGGTCAAGTAGAAATAATTAAATGCATCATATTAAATCTTACAAATTATACTGCTATCCTTTCTAATGAATGTGGCACAAATTAAAATCCAAAGCACCATTAGAAAAGACAAGGTTTTGTTAACAAAATGACACTAAGATTATTAATTTAGGATGTCCTGCAATCGAGAAATTAATCAGTGTTTGCCACTTATTATTCATAATTATGTTCATAACTGGGAGACCTACATGATATTGTGGGATACAGTGTGAAATATCATGTTGGGAGACAGAAAAATTCATTATCACTGTCCATTTATATCATACTATACTAGAGATATCACTAGTTGTTGTTAGTAATTATGATAATAAGCAGTATTTCCATATGTACTTAGTACTTCAGAAAACAAGTGACTTATAAACTATTGCATGCCCTCAGGTGAAATATTAGATGTTGAAGAAAAAAATGTCTCTTGTATTTGCATTATATGTTGCACATTTGGAGAGATATTTTGTGTTATTTGCCTTGCTTATTATATAATTAAGCATATATTTTCATGTTTCTGAATAAACATGCACTCAGTGGAAATTCTTGCTGTCATATGAAGGCTTATGTCTGGTTAATAAAAATGTTCAAACCATGTACATCTTGATTGCATAGTTTCCAAGATATGACAATTTGCTTGTGAAAGTTTAGCAAAAACTGTACAATAAATGTCCATTAGTATTCAAAAGCATGCATGCTGAATGGATAGCTTATCAGTGTGATTATTGCAAATCAAGCATATCCTAATACAAGAATGTCTGTCTGGGAAGTCTTGTTCACCAATCAGATTTCTATTGGGCTATGCTGTTTCAGTTGACATTGAGATATTGTATATTGGACATGGCATATGAGGAATATAAGGGGCATTCTGCAAAGCTCTGGACAGTAGATACATATGATCACTGATAATACGATTACTCATACTAACCATAACCATACCTGTTGACTCGCCACACTTTTTGCAGAATGCCCTATATTTTCCTCAGTATTTTTATTTTTTTTGGGCCTGTACCATCTAAAATGTTTGATTTTCTGTTAAATCATTAAGGATTTTTGTCAGTCAGTAATGCAAGACATTACAATTTCATACTCACTCTGAAACTATAAGATACCAAAGCCTGTCCTTCTGTTAAAATTATATACGAACATTGGCAGAGAGAGAGAGAGAGAGAGAGAGAGAGAGAGAGTGTGTGAATTCATTCCTTTCTCTTGCAGTGCACTGATTTACTGTGCAGACATATGTACACATGCAGAGAGCATCAGTATGCAGTTCAGGAGCAGGACCAACCTAAAGTGCTGTTATACAATTGTATTATCTATGAAAGGCAAGCAATTTCCTTCTTAAATAATTTCATTTTATAATAGTAGTCATTCACTTCTGTGTATGGGTATATCAGGATTTACCCACAGTTGGCTTTGTTTAATTACTAAGTCTTCACCCTTGTGATCAATCCATACCATGTGTGGATAAATCCTGATATACCCACACACAGTTGTGGATTATTGTTAAAATATAATTCTGGGTTTGTGTGAATTATTAATATATTATAATATTTATGGACAGACATAGAACACACTGACTATTATCATTGTAACAAATGCTTTTAACTGTTAATGCTATTTATACAGTTTTAGCACCTTTTTTGTCCACAGATTATTTACATTTATTTATCATATGCTTTCTTAAGTTGATTTTTCAGAAAATACTCTGGAATTCAAAAACGTGAGTAGGTTGCTAAAGGTATGACATTCCACAACCCATACGTGTTAATGAGCTAGGAAACCAGTGTCCCAGTAACACTTTCTCATTCATTATAAGACTCATTTTGTAACTCACTGCATCATTTTGTATGCACTATGCTCTTGATATCTGGATTCTGAAAAGAGTACAAAAATTCTTCACTAGAAGAATCTCTGAAATTGGAGACTTAGAGTATTCAAAGTTTAAATATTTGCAATACTACTCTATATATTACTGATAAGTTGGAGTGGACTAATATATGGGTTTATTGCTAATTACTGAACTGTCGAAGGGTAAATCATTTAAAAAAAAATCGAAACACATTTTATCAAAGATGCATTTCATTAATGCAAAACACAGAAAATGTTCCTAATTCTTGCTCCCCTGTACCCCCTTACTAATGCTTAACTGCATAATCATAGAGAACAGAGAAATGCGACACATAGTGAATCACTGCTGATGCACAAACTCCTAAATATGTACACATAACATGACAGTGGGTTTTGGCAAGGTTTAACTGATGACTAAACTGCTTTTTAACACCTACTACGACCTGAAATCACACCGGCCATGCTTAACTATACCGTTCTACAGTTTTCAGAGAAATGTTGTTCAGTGACTGCACTTTCAATACATTTCATTCAATGATTTGCAGTTTTATGAAAAACAACCAGTCCACATCTATGTATATATATATATATATATATATATATATATATATATATATATATATATATATATATATATGTGTGTATGTATATATATATATATATATATATATATATATATATATATATATATATATATGTGTGTGTGTGTGTGTGTGTGTGTGTGCATGCACATTTGTATATAAAGTAGGTAACAATGAAGAGCATCCGAAGAGCAAAAAACAGTCTATCATTGGTCATTCACAGACATGCTGGCTGGAACTGTGGTAAATTCTTGATTTTGTGATTCCATAGCAAGTTGTTGAGGAAAGTGAACTTTTCCTTTAAAGCGGATGCGGTATATTTATATAGGCTCCCCCTCACTTTAAAATGTAGTTTCATCCTAATTGAATTCAAAACCAATTTTGACCATATTGGGACTTGTAGTTTCCACTTCTGCCATATTCCACATCCCTGCTCCTCTGAATTGATATGGGTGTTCTTTCTGTACATTAGAGAATAACCTCTGTCATCTGAATTGGTAAGGTCATTTCTTTCCTCATATAGATTTCATCTTGCTGTTTTTTTTTTTTTTTTGTGTACCTAGTTGAATATGAATGATAGAGTCCCAAAACAGCTATACTTTGCAGCAAAGACAACAGAATTACATTAAAACATTACACTATGAACAAATCATGGTGTATTTTAACAGTACTTCCCATTCCATTTATTGGATTCAGACATATTGTTGGAAAAATGTGTAGGTGAACTGGTGTCCAGCCAATATTTCTTTTTCAGCAGATTCTTAACAACCATTTCATAGCACCACATGAGACAAGATATATTGACTTTGCAGGCCTCAGCATGTTGTGTTATACTGATAATTTTATTGATGCATCTAGTAAGAGAGGTTCCATTCACATTGAAGTAAATGAAGCATACAGTTTTTTCAGGGAGGCATAGCACTTGAGGGACATCTAGAAGAAGGCTATGATTTTTTTCTGCAATTTAGACCAACAGTCATGTCTATAATATTTTGATCTACTTGCACATAAATAAAGAATCTATTAGGAAATATGAACCACCTTACCTAACTAGTATGATAATTTTACCTGCCCAGTGGGCAAGCTGACAAATGGTAGAATTCTTCTCACAGTTTTTGATTTCAGGATGCTCAGAAAAGCTGTTACGTGCATCTACTACTCGTTGAGGGAAAATAGCTTCCTCAGACTGCCCTTGTACCATTCTCTTTTCACTTCTCAGCTTATCCTGGAAACATCACGCATCTCCTTCTTAATTAACAGTTCTGGTGCCAGTTGCCCTTATAGACTGTTGTGGCGTACCACTTGTCTTTTTCTCAACACAAGTATGCAGAGTAAGTTTCTTGAAGGAATAACTGCAAGGTTCATTAAACATTTCTTATCACAAAGTGAATACAATTAATCATGATCTTCTAATAAACAAAATGGAGAAGCTCAGTTTTATGTATTGATTTGACATTTGTTTACTAGGACAGTTCGACTGGGTATATACCCATTTTCAGCGGAGGCCCAGGGGGAAAAGCTCCAAGAAGCACAATTTGCAAAATTACAAATTTACATTGATTACAGAGATTTTCATCACACAAAAAATACAAAATAAAGATACTTGAAAAATATACAAAAAAAAACAAAACAAAACAAAATAAAACAATAAAAATCCGAATAAAGTTACATTAGAAGTTTGCATTGATTATAGCGACTATCACTTCTACAAAGAGTACAGTTTGTGGATACATGAAAGATAAATAAGGTTGCAACACACTATATACAAAGTAGCTCAAGCATTTTTTTGCTTGCAGTCATGATTTCTTGAAAGAGAAAAGACAGTAAGAAAGAAAATGAAGGAATATTCCATAGATAAGGTTTACTGATGTGAAGGCAGTAAAAGGCTATAATAAGGAAGGGAAAAAAAACAGAGGAAGTTGGTAGGTCAACAGTAAGTTTAAGGCTATAAAATTAGAAATGGGAGTTAAGTTGGCATGGAGCATTGACAGATCCAGTTGTTGGACAGATGTTTTTTAAGTTGAGATTTGAATGAATAGTAGTGAGGTACAGTATTAGTCTGATTGATTCTGGAATACTATTCCAGGTTTTTGCAACACAGTGTAGGGCGGCCACGGTGGTGCAGCAGTTAGCATTGCCACATCACAGCAAGAGGTTCTCCGGTTCGATTCTTGGCTGGGGTGCCTTCTGTGCGGAGTCTGCATGTCCTCCCTGTGGTTGCTTGGGTTTCCTCCGGGTACTCCGGTTTCCTCCCACATCCAAAAGACATGCTATAGGTGGATTGCACACTCTAAATTGGCCCTAGGTGTGAGTGTGTGTGGTGTGTGCCTTCTGTGGAAGGTTGGATGCTGGGCTGGCAACTCAACTCTGTAAAACTCCACTGCCAATCATGAGCGGACAGGTGATCCGCTGTGGCAACTCCTAACCGGGAAAAAGCCAAAAGAAGAAGTGTGAATAGAGACTGACTCCATTTAATCTTTGAGGTTTATACATGGATAGCAGATGCTTGTGAGAGGAAAGTAAGTTGCGGGTGGAATATAATGTTGAAATAATGTTAAGGATGATTGTGAGAATGACAAGTTGTACATTATTTTGTGTGCTAACTTTAGTTGATTAAAAGTCAGCAGGTGGAGTAGTTTGAGTCAATTTAAGGATCTGAGAGTAGAACAGTGGTGAAAGTAGAGGGGCTGACCAGTGGCAAATTTAGCTATTTTATTATAGCATTGACTGAGTTTTACTTTTATGGAAGAGTGAGGATTCATTAGGATAGGGTAGGTATAAAGAAGGGATGGTAAGAGATAAGTGGAGGCAAGAGTTACTTTTGTGGGGTTGGTGAAGAATTTTTTTAACTCTGTATTACATGCCCAGTTTTTGATTAGTCTTTTTTATGTTGTTGCTGATATGCAGGTCAAACTTAAGATTGTTGTCTATTGTTACATCTAACAACTTAGTGTGTGAAATGACATCTATTGTAGTATTACTAAGAGAAGTAATTGTGACGTTAGAATAATCAGGGGGAAGTTGTTTGGGTAAGAGTAGCAAGAGTTTGATTTTTTGGGATTGAGTAGGAGTTGGCTGTTGGTGACCCAGTACTCAACTGAACTGAATGCATCTTGAGTTATATTTTAAAGATGGGTAAGATTGTTAGAGAAGCAGACTAAAGTAGAGTCACTGGCATATTGAATAAGGGTTTCATGTTTACAGAAAGTATGAAGATGCTTGATAAAAATGTTTAAGAGAAGTGGACCCAGACTTGAACCTTGTGGAACCCCATTGATAACTGGTAGATAATGTACTTCATTGTCACTGAAACTATCTTAAGGAAAATAACTTTTCAAGTTTACTAAAGCTATTTCCTTTCCACTAAAGCTACCCTAATTATTGGGGTCCTCTAAGGCTTAGTTTTAACCCCTTTTCCATTTCCCTACCTCAGCCTCATAGCTATGATGTTAAGGTGCAGGATTACCAACTGGTAGACCTGGGTTCAAAACTTGTTTGAGGCACAACTGAGCAGCAGCAGTATTTGTACAGAAGAAAGGCCTGGCAAGCTACTTCTGTAATATACCCGTAGAACCCTATGGGGACTACCAACAGAGTTGCCAGAAGTCAGTTTTGACTTGAAGGCACTTATTTAGTATTTCATTATTTATTAATGATATATGCTTAGAACTACTATCAATGAACTTCACCCTCTAAGCAGACAATATCCTACTACTGTACTGAAACAAATCATACAGTGACATCAGATTAATCTGCAGAAAACATTCTCTAAATTCTCTACTTGGTCATGTTCAAATAAACTACTTAATTATCCCAAAAAAGAAAATAATGGTATTTTCTTACTATACATAAACTACTTTAATTGCTGCCTCACACACTTACAGACAGTAATAATAATAATATCATCACAATTGTCACTGAACAAAAATATGTAGAACTTATTAGTTTACTACTGTTTTAACATTACTTAACTGTAAACTGCTTTTTCATACTGAGAGTTGTATTTTCTGTTTGTGATTGCTCTATCCGAACCTTTATGTGCATTTTTGTCTGTTAAAAGCATTCTCTAGTCTTCTCCTTGATCTGTTTAAAACTTTCATTTAGTGACTACAGCTAGGAACTGTAATAGTGTGCATTACTATAATTGTTATTGTTTTATTTAAATTACTAAATTGTAAACTGCTTTTTCATACTGAGACTTGGATTTTCTGCTTGTGGGTGTTCTTTCTATGCTTTTAAAGTGAGATTTCCGTGCTCTGCTCAGGTGGCATAATCTTGATAGAGGCCTGTTGTGTAGGTTGGACGTTTTGTTTGTGTTTCTGGCAGCCATTTTCGGCTGATTGTCTTCATTATTGAGAGTAAAAAGACCTTCTGTAGTACGTGTGATTGGGTAATAGCAGGGGCTGAAGAGTAACCTGCTCTTCCCAACTCTTCCATTCTTACTTCTCTATAAACCCTGTGTCTTATAAAGGCTCTGCTTGTATTGTCAGGCTCTGGATTGCATTGCATAAGTGGAAATTCCTTAAGATTCCAAGATTAGGCTGTTATTTCTTACACATATTTCACTGACTTGCACTTCTGAAACGCTTATAATTGTGCTATACAGTTGATCTAGTATATTTATGCACTGTTATAAAGCTTTTTTTATTGTTTCACTGCATTTATTTACTGTTTTAAACTGTTTTAACATTACTTAACTGTAAACTGCTGTTTCATACTGAGAGTTGTGTTTTCTGTTTGTGATTGCTCTCTCTGAACCTTTATGCGCATTTTTGTCTGTTAAAAGCATTCTCTAGTCTGCTCCTTGATCTGTTTAAAACTTCCATTTAGTGGCTACAGCTAGGAAATTTAATTGTGTGCATTACTATAATTGTTTTTGTTTTATTTAAATTACTAAATTGTAAACTGCTTTTTCAAACTGAGACTTGGATTTTCTATTTGTGGGTGTTCTTTCTATGCTTTTAAAGTGAGGTTCCTGTGCTCTGCTCAGGTGGCATAATCTTGATAGAGGCCTGTTGTGTAGGCTGGAAGTTTTGTTTGTGTTTTTGGCAGTCATTTTCTGCTGATTGTCTTCATTATTGAGAGTAACAAGACCTTCTGTAGTACGAGTGATTGGGTAATAGCAGGGGCTGAAGAGTAATCTGCTCTTCCCAACTCTTCCATTCTTACTGCTATATAAATCATGTGTCTTATAAAGGCTCTGCTTGTATTGTCAGGTCCTGGATTGCATTGCATAAGTGGAAATTCCTTAAGATTGCAAGATCAAGCTAAGTTATTTCTTACACTTATTTCACTGACCTGCACTTATGAAATGCTTATAATTGTGCTATACATTTGATCTAGTATATTTTTGCACTGTTATAAAGCTTTTTGTATTGTTTCACTGCATTTATGTACTGTTTTAAACTGTTTTAACATTACTTAACTGTAAACTGCTTTTTCATACTGAGAGTTGTATTTTCTGTTTGTGATTGCTCAATCCCAACCTTTATGTGCATTTTTGTCTGTTAAAAGCTTTCTCTAGTCTGCTCCTTGATCTGTTTAAAACTTTCATTTAGTGGCTACAGCTAGGAAGTTTAATGGTGTGCATTACTATATTTGTTTTTGTTTTATTTAAATTACTAAATTGTAAACTGCTTTTTCATACTGAGACTTGGATTTTCTATTTGTGGGTGTTCTTTCTATGCTTGTAAAGTGAGGTTTCTGTGTTCTCCTCAGGTGGCATAATCTTGATAGAGGCCTGTTGTGTAGGCTGGAAGTTTTGTTTGTGTTTCTGGCAGCCATTTTCTGCTGATTGTCTTCATTATTGAGAGTAACAAGGCCTCCTGACCTTCTGTAGTATGAGTGATTGGGTAATAGCAGGGGCTGAAGAGTAATCTGCTCTTCCCAACTCTTCCATTCTTACTGCTATATAAACCCTGTGTCTTATAAAGGCTCTGCTTGTATTGTCAGGCTCTGGATTGCATTGCATAAGTGGAAATTCCTTAAGATTCCAAGATCAGGCTAAGTTATTTCTTACACTTATTTCACTGACTTGCACTTCTGAAACACTTATAATTGTGCTATACAGTTGATCTAGTACATTTTGCACTGTTATAAAGCTTTTTTTATTGTTTCACTGCATTTATGTACTGTTTTAAACTGTTTTAACATTACTTAACTGTAAACTGCTTTTTCATACTGAGAGTTGTATTTTCTGTTTGTGATTGCTCTATCCGAACTTTTATGTGCATTTTTGTCTGTTAAAAGCATTCTCTAGTCTGCTCCTTGATCTGTTTAAAACTTTCATTTAGTGGCTACAGCTAGGAACTTTAATGGTGTGCATTACTATAATTGTTTTTGTCTTATTTAAATTACTAATATGTAAACTGCTTTTTCATACTGAGACTTGGAGTTTCTTTTTGTGGGTGTTCTTTCTATGCTTTTAAATTGAGGTTTTTGTGTTCTGCTCAGGTGGCACAATCCTGATAGAGGCCTGTTGTGTAGGCTGGAAGTTTTGTTTGTGTTTCTGGCAGCCATTTTCTGCTGATTGTCTTCATTATTGAGAGTAACAAGGCCTCCTGACCTTCTGTAGTACGAGTGATTGGGTAATAGCAGGGGCTGAAGAGTAATCTGCTCTTCCCAACTCTTCCATTCTTACTGCTATATAAACCCTGTGTCTTATAAAGGCTCTGCTTGTATTGTCAGGCTCTGGATTGCATTGCATAAGTGGAAATTCCTTAAGATTCCAAGATCAGGCTAAGTTATTTCTTACACTTATTTCACTGACTTGCACTTCTGAAACACTTATAATTGTGCTATACAGTTGATCTAGTATATTTTGCACTGTTATAAAGCTTTTTTATTGTTTCACTGCATTTATGTACTGTTTTAAACTGTTTTAACATTACTTAACTGTAAACTGCTTTTTCATACTGAGAGTTGTATTTTCTGTTTGTGATTGCTCTATCCGAACCTTTATGTGCATTTTTGTCTGTTAAAAGCATTCTCTAGTCTGCTCCTTGATCTGTTTAAAACTTTCATTTAGTGGCTACAGCTAGGAACTTTAATGGTGTGCATTACTATAATTGTTTTTGTTTTATTTAAATTACTAAATTGTAAACTGCTTTTTCATACTGAGACTTGGATTTTCTATTTGTGGGTGTTCTTTCTATGCTTTTAAAGTGAGGTTTCTGTGTTCTGCTCAGGTGGCATAATCTTGATAGAGGCCTGTTGTGTAGGCTGGAAGTTTTGTTTGTGTTTCTGGCAGCCATTTTCTGCTGATTGTCTTCATTATTGAGAGTAACAAGGCCTCCTGACCTTCTGTAGTATGAGTGATTGGGTAATAGCAGGGGCTGAAGAGTAATCTGCTCTTCCCAACTCTTCCATTCTTACTGCTATATAAACCCTGTGTCTTATAAAGGCTCTGCTTGTATTGTCAGGCTCTGGATTGCATTGCATAAGTGGAAATTCCTTAAGATTCCAAGATCAGGCTAAGTTATTTCTTACACTTATTTCACTGACTTGCACTTCTGAAATGCTTATAATTGTGCTATACAGTTGATCTAGTATATTTTTGCACTGTTATAAAGCTTTTTTTATTGTTTCACTGCATTTATGTACTGTTTTAAACTGTTTTAACATTACTTAAATGTAAACTGCTTTTTCATACTGAGAGTTGTATTTTCTGTTTGTGATTGCTCTATCCGAACCTTTATGTGCATTTTTGTCTGTTAAAAGCATTCTCTAGTCTGCTCCTTGATCTGTTTAAAACTTTCATTTAGTGGCTACAGCTAGGAACTTTAATGGTGTGCATTACTATAATTGTTTTGTTTTATTTAAATTACTAAATTGTAAACTGCTTTTTCATACTGAGACTTGGATTTTCTATTTGTGGGTGTTCTTTCTATGCTTTTAAAGTGAGGTTTCTGTGTTCTGCTCAGGTGGCATAATCTTGATAGAGGCCTGTTGTGTAGGCTGGAAGTTTTGTTTGTGTTTCTGGCAGCCATTTTCTGCTGATTGTCTTCATTATTGAGAGTAACAAGGCCTCCTGACCTTCTGTAGTACGAGTGATTGGGTAATAGCAGGGGCTGAAGAGTAATCTGCTCTTCCCAACTCTTCCATTCTTACTGCTATATAAACCCTGTGTCTTATAAAGGCTCTGCTTGTATTGTCAGGCTCTGGATTGCATTGCATAAGTGGAAATTCCTTAAGATTCCAAGATCAGGCTAAGTTATTTCTTACACTTATTTCACTGACTTGCACTTCTGAAACACTTATAATTGTGCTATACAGTTGATCTAGTATATTTTTGCACTGTTATAAAGCTTTTTTTATTGTTTCACTGCATTTATGTACTGTTTTAAACTGTTTTAACATTACTTAACTGTAAACTGCTTTTTCATACTGAGAGTTGTATTTTCTGTTTGTGATTGCTCTATCCGAACCTTTATGTGCATTTTTGTCTGTTAAAAGCATTCTCTAGTCTGCTCCTTGATCTGTTTAAAACTTTCATTTAGTGGCTACAGCTAGGAACTTTAATGGTGTGCATTACTATAATTGTTTTTGTTTTATTTAAATTACTAAATTGTAAACTGCTTTTTCATACTGAGACTTGGATTTTCTATTTGTGGGTGTTCTTTCTATGCTTTTAAAGTGAGGTTTCTGTGTTCTGCTCAGGTGGCATAATCTTGATAGAGGCCTGTTGTGTAGGCTGGAAGTTTTGTTTGTGTTTCTGGCAGCCATTTTCTGCTGATTGTCTTCATTATTGAGAGTAACAAGGCCTCCTGACCTTCTGTAGTATGAGTGATTGGGTAATAGCAGGGGCTGAAGAGTAATCTGCTCTTCCCAACTCTTCCATTCTTACTGCTATATAAACCCTGTGTCTTATAAAGGCCCTGCTTGTATTGTCAGGCTCTGGATTGCATTGCATAAGTGGAAATTCCTTAAGATTCCAAGATCAGGCTAAGTTATTTCTTACACTTATTTCACTGACTTGCACTTCTAAAACACTTATAATTGTGCTATACAGTTGATCTAGTATATTTTTGCAGTGTTATAAAGCTTTTTTTATTTTTTCACTGCATTTATGTACTGTTTTAAAGTGTTTTAACATTACTTAACTGTAAACTGCTTTTTCATACTGAGAGTTGTATTTTCTGTTTGTGATTGCTCTATCTGAACATTTATGTGCATTTTTGTCTGTTAAAAGCATTCTCTAGTCTGCTCCTTGATCTGTTTAAAACTTTCATTTAGTGGCTACAGCTAGGAACTTTAATGGTGTGCATTACTATAATTGTTTTTGTCTTATTTAAATTACTAAATTGTAAACTGCTTTTTCATACTGAGACTTGGAGTTTCTATTTGTGGGTGTTCTTTCTATGCTTTTAAAGTGAGGTTTCTGTGTTCTGCTCAGGTGGCATAATCTTGATAGAGGCCTGTTGTGTAGGCTGGAAGTTTTGTTTGTGTTTCTGGCAGCCATTTTCTGCTGATTGTCTTCATTATTGAGAGTAACAAGGCCTCCTGACCTTCTGTAGTACGAGTGATTGGGTAATAGCAGGGGCTGAAGAGTAATCTGCTCTTCCCAACTCTTCCATTCTTACTGCTATATAAACCCTGTGTCTTATAAAGGCTCTGCTTGTATTGTCAGGCTCTGGATTGCATTGCATAAGTGGAAATTCCTTAAGATTCCAAGATCAGGCTAAGTTATTTCTTATACTTATTTCACTGACTTGCACTTCTAAAACACTTATAATTGTGCTATACAGTTGATCTAGTATATTTTTGCACTGTTATAAAGCTTTTTTTATTGTTTCACTGCATTTATGTACTGTTTTAAACTGTTTTAACATTACTTAACTGTAAACTGCTTTTTCATACTGAGAGTTGTATTTTCTGTTTGTGATTGCTCTATCAGAACCTTTATGCGCATTTTTGTCTGTTAAAAGCATTCTCTAGTCTGCTCCTTGATCTGTTTAAAACTTTCATTTAGTGGCTACAGCTAGGAACTTTAATGGTGTGCATTACTATAATTGTTTTTGTTTTATTTAAATTACTAAATTGTAAACTGCTTTTTCATACTGAGACTTGGATTTTCTATTTGTGGGTGTTCTTTCTATGCTTTTAAAGTGAGGTTTCTGTGTTCTGCTCAGGTGGCATAATCTTGATAGAGGCCTGTTGTGTAGGCTGGAAGTTTTGTTTGTGTTTCTGGCAGCCATTTTCTGCTGATTGTCTTCATTATTGAGAGTAACAAGGCCTCCTGACCTTCTGTAGTACGAGTGATTGGGTAATAGCAGGGGCTGAAGAGTAATCTGCTCTTCCCAACTCTTCCATTCTTACTGCTATATAAACTCTGTGTCTTATAAAGGCTCTGCTTGTATTGTCAGGCTCTGGATTGCATTGCATAAGTGGAAATTCCTTAAGATTCCAAGATCAGGCTAAGTTATTTCTTACACTTATTTCACTGACTTGCACTTCTGAAATGCTTATAATTGTGCTATACAGTTGATCTAGTATATTTTTGCACTGCTATGAAGCTTTTTTTTATTGTTTCACTGCATTTATGTACTGTTTTAAACTGTTTTAACATTACTTAACTGTAAACTGCTTTTTCATACTGAGAGTTGTATTTTCTGTTTGTGATTGCTCTATCCGAACCTTTATGTGCATTTTTGTCTGTTAAAAGCATTCTCTAGTCTGCTCCTTGATCTGTTTAAAACTTTCATTTAGTGGCTACAGCTAGGAACTTTAATGGTGTGCATTACTATAATTGTTTTTGTTTTATTTAAATTACTAAATTGTAAACTGCTTTTTCATACTGAGACTTGGATTTTCTATTTGTGGGTGTTCTTTCTATGCTTTTAAAGTGAGGTTTCTGTTTTCTGCTCAGGTGGCATAATCTTGATAGAGGCTTGTTGTGTAGGCTGGAAGTTTTGTTTGTGTTTCTGGCAGCCATTTTCTGCTGATTGTCTTCATTATTGAGAGTAACAAGACCTTCTGTAGTACGAGTGATTGGGTAATAGCAGGGGCTGAAGAGTAATATGCTCTTCCCAACTCTTCCATTCTTACTGCTATATAAATCATGTGTCTTATAAAGGCTCTGCTTGTATTGTCAGGCCCTGGATTGCATTGTATAAGTGGAATTCCTTAAGATTCCAAGATCAGGCTAAGTTATTTCTTACACTTATTTCACTAACTTGCACTTCTGAAACACTTGTAATTGTGCTATACCGTTGATGTAGTATATGTTTGCACTGTTATAAAGCTTTTTTTATTGTTTCACTGCATTTATGTACTGTTTTAAACTGTTTTAACATTACATAACTGTAAACCACTTTTTCATACTGAGAGTTGTATTTTCTGTTTGTGATTGCTCTATCCGAACCATTATGTGCATTTTTGTCTGTTAAAAGCATTCTCTAGTCTGCTCCTTGATCTGTTTAAAACTTCCATTTAGTGGCTACAGCTAGGAACTTTAATGGTGTGCATTACTATAATTGTTTTTGTTTTGTTTAAATTACTAAATTGTAACCTGCTTTTTCATAGTGAGACTTGGATTTTCTATTTGTGGGGTTCTTTCTATGCTTTTAAAGTGAAGTTTCTGTGTTCTGCTCTGGTGGCATAATCTTGATAGAGGCCTGTTGTGTAGGCTGGAAGTTTTGTTTGTGCTTCTGGCAGCCATTTTCTGCTGATTGTCTTCATTATTGAGAGTAACAAGACCTTCTGTAGTACGAGTGATTGGGTAATAGCAGGGGCTGAAGATTAACCTGCTCTTCCCAACTCTTCCATTCTTACTGCTATATAAACCCTGTGTCCTATAAAGGCTCTGCTTGTATTGTCAGGCTCTGGATTGCATTGCATAAGTGGAAATTTCTTAAGATTCCAAGATCAGACTAAGTTATTTCTTACACTTATTTCACTGACTTGCACTTCTGAAACGCTTTTAATTGTGCTATACAGTTGATCTAGTATATTTATGCAATGTTATAAAGCTTTTTTATTGTTTCACTGCATTTATGTACTGTTTTAAACTGTTTTAACATTACTTAACTGTGAACTGCTGTTTTATACTGAGAGTTGTGTTTTCTGTTTGTGATTGTTCTATCTGAACCTTTATGTGCATTTTTGTCTGTTAAAAGCATTCTCTAGTCTGCTCCTTGATGTGTTTAAAACTTCCATTTAGTTGCTACAGCTAGGAACTTTAATGGTGTGCCTTACTATAATTGTTTTTGTTTTATTTAAATTACTAAATTGTAAACTGCTTTTTCATACTGAGACTTGGATTTTCTACTTGTAGTTGTTCTTTCTATGCTTTTAAAGTGAGGTTTCTGTGTTCTGCTCAGATGGCATAATCTTGATAGAGGCCTGTTGTATAGGATGGAAGTTTTGTTTGTGTTTCTGGCAGCCATTTTCTGCTGATTGTCTTCATTATTGAGAGTAAGAAGGCCTCCTGACCTTCTGTAGTACGAGTAATTGGGTAATAGCAGGGGCTGAAGAGTAATCTGCTCTTCCCAACTCTTCCTTTCTTACTGCTATATAAATCATGTGTCTTATAAAGGCTCTGCTTGTATTGTCAGGCCCTGGATTGGATTGTATAAGTGGAATTCCTTAAGATTCCAAGATCAGGCTAAGTTATTTCTTACACTTATTTCACTAACTTGCACTTCTGAAACGCTTATAATCGTTCTATATAGTTGATCTAGTATATTTTTGCACTGTTATAAAGCTTTTTTATTGTTTCACTGCATTTATGTACTGTTTTAAACTGTTTTAACATTACTTAACTGTAAACTGCTTTTTCATACTGAGAGTTGTATTTTCTGTTTGTGATTGCTCTATCCGAACTTTTATGTGCATTTTTGTCTGTTGAAAGCATTCTCTAGTCTGCTCCCTGATCTGTTTAAAACTTTTATTTAGTGGCTACAGCTAGGAACTTTAATGGTGTGCATTATTATAATTGTTTTTGTTTTATTTAAATTACTAAATTGTAAACTGCTTTTTCATACTGAGACTTGGATTTTCTATTTGTGGGTGTTCTTTCTATGCTTTTAAAATGAGGTTTCTGTGTTCTGCTCAGGTGGCATAATCTTGATAGATGCCTGTTGTGTAGGCTGGAAGTTTTGTTTGTGTTTCTGGCAGCCATTTTCTGCTGATTGTCTTCATTATTGAGAGTAACAAGGCCTCCTGACATTCTGTAGTACGAGTGATTGGGTAATAGCAGGGGCTGAAGTGTAATCTGCTCTTCCCATCTCTTCCATTCTTACTGTTATATAAACCCTGTGTCTTATAAAGGCTCTGCTTGTATTGTCAGGCTCTGGATTGCATTGCATAAGTGGAAATTCCTTAAGATTCCAAGATCAGGCTAAGTTATTTCTTACACTTACTTCACTGACTTGCACTTCTGAAACATTTATAATTGTGCTATACAGTTGATCTGGTATATTTTTGCACAGTTATAAAGCTTTTTTTATTGTTTCACTGCATTTATGTACTGTTTTAAACTGTTTTAACATTACTTAACTCTAAACTGCTTTTACATACTGAGAGTTGTATTTTCTGTTTGTGATTGCTCTACCCGAACCTTTGTGTGCATTTTTGCCTGTTAAAAGCATTCTCTAGTCTGCTCCTTGATCTGTTTAAAACTTTCATTTAGTGGCTACCGCTAGGAACTTTAATGGAGTGCATTAGTATAATTGTTTTTGTTTTATTTAAATTACTAAATTGTAAACTGCTTTTTCGTACTGAGACTTGGATTTTCTATTTGTGGGTGTTCTTTCTATGCTTTTAAAGTGAGGTTTCTGTGTTCTGCTCAGGTGGCATAATCTTGATAGAGGACTGTTGTGTAGGGTGGAAGTTTTGTTTGTGTTTCTGGCAGCCATTTTCTACTGATTGTCTTCATTATTGAGAGTAACAAGGGCTCCTGACCTTCTTTAGTACGAGTGATTGGGTAATAGCAGGGGCTGAAGAGTAATCTGCTCTTCCTAACTCTTCCAGTCTTACTGCTATATAAACCCTGTGTCTTATAAAGATTCTGCTTGTATTGTCAGGCTCTGGATTGCATTGCATAAGTGGGAATTCCTTAAGATTCCAAGATTAGGCTAAGTTATTTCTTACACTTATTTCACTGACTTGCACTTCTGAAACGCTTATTATTGTGCTATACAGTTGATCTCGTATATTTTTGCACTGTTATAAAGCTTTTTTTATTGTTTCACTGCATTTATGTACTGTTTTAAACTGTTTTAACATTACTTAACTGTAAACTGCTTTTTCATACTGAGAGTTGTATTTTCTGTTTGTGATTGCTCTATCCGAACCTTTATGTGCATTTTTGTCTGTTAAAAGCATTCTCTAGTCTGCTCCTTGATCTGTTTAAAACTTTCATTTAGTGGCTGCAGCTAGGAACTTTAATGGTGTGCATTACTATAATTGTTTTTGTTTTATTTAAATTACTAAATTGTAAACTGCTTTTTCATACTGATACTTGGATTTTCTATTTGTGGGTGTTCTTTCTATGCTTTTAAAGTGAGGTTTCTGTGTTCTGCTCAGGTGGCATAATCTTGATAGAGGCCTGTTGTGTAGGCTGGAAGTTTTGTTTGTGTTTCTGGCAGCCATTTTCTGCTGATTGTCTTCATTATTGAGAGTAACAAGGCCTCCTGACCTTCTGTAGTATGAGTGATTGGGTAATAGCAGGGGCTGAAGAGTAATCTGCTCTTCCCAACTCTTCCATTCTTACTGCTAAATAAACCCTGTGTCTTATAAAGGCTCTGCTTGTATTGTCAGGCTCTGGATTGCATTGCATAAGTGGAAATTCCTTAAGATTCCAAGATCAGGCTAAGTTATTTCTTACACTTATTTCACTGACTTGCCCTTCTGAAACACTTATAATTGTGCTATACAGTTGATCTAGTATATTTTTGCACTGTTATAAAGCTTTTTTTATTGTTTCACTGCATTTATGTACTGTTTTAAACTGTTTTAACATTACTTAACTGTAAACTGCTTTTTCATACTGAGAGATGTATTTTCTGCTTGTGATTGCTCTATTCGAGCCTTTATGTGCATTTTTGTCTGTTAAAAGCATTCTCTAGTTTGCTCCTTGATCTGTTTAAAACTTTCATTTAGTGGCTACAGCTAGGAACTGTAATTTTTTACCACCCACCCACCCTCCCTAGTGTTGTGTGTTTTTATACTATGTGGCTTTACAGTTGCCCACCCGTACTGTATATTTGATCTGTGACACTCCTCCCAGTCTAGTGTCATTAGTTCACTCAATCTAATAGAGAACATTTGTGAAGGCCAACCCACTCAGATTCTTAACGTTGAAGTACCTTCTGTTCCAGCTTTCTCCATTTCCATTTTACTGGGAAAAAAATTCTAAGCTTGCTTTCCCCCTTTCCTGTGGCAGGTCAGATACGGATTTGCTGTGTCCAGGACTGTTTGTGAGCTCCTAAGGCCCCCCCCCCACTTAACTGGGGTTAAACTATTCCTGGCGCCATAAAGTCTGTTTTTCAAAATTTCCCTTGCAACTAGCCAGCTTTTTAGTTTTAGCACTCATCTGTTTCTGTGATCTCAGCACTTGTTCAGAACTCATTGTAAGCACTTAATAAGTTACAAATTACTACAACACTCAACTTTCCTCACTTGTCTAGAGGAAAACAGTTTTCAGTACTTAATAAATAAGCACCTATTCAGGCATGTCTAAAGGTCAGCTCCCGGTGTTTTCTCCTGTCTACGTGATGAATCTGGGCATCTTGAGACAATGCAGCAATTGCCTCATGTACACAGACAACCCTCTCCTCCTACCACCCAACACTACGACCTGTGAGAGATGCACTTATATAGCCAAACTGGAAGCAAAGCTCTCTTTACCAAAGACAGGCCTAGACAGTCAAGAGGAGAAGGTAAACACTTGCACCGTACCACACTCACCACATAGTCCCTCAAAACCTACACCACCAAAACACACACACAGAACCACAAAACACACACCTACATTTGCGGAGGCTCTCTGTACTAATCCGCCCAAACAACAGAGACCTCCAAAGCAGAAATTCAAGCAACCTCCACCCCCCCAACACAACCCAAATGACACATAGTCCACATACTCAGTGTGCCACACAACTACAGCCCATAAGGCATAATGTACCCAACACTCTAGTCAAGTGCCAGGATCCGCCACATAACACATGCACTCAGGTCACTCCACAACAAGTACAAATATGACTCTGCCATTGTCCTTGTTGGTGTGAATGACCTGAGACGTACCTCCCTGGACTACATGAAAAGAGACATGAAGGAGCTCTCTGATCTTGTAGCCCAGGCCGGTATGACCCTAGCCAAGAGTAGCATCCTGCCATCACCCAGAATGACACCACAGTACAATTACAAAATGATTGACTTTAACAATTGGCTAAGCTTCTGGTGTCATTCTAAGGGAATCCAGTATCTGTCTGCCTGGGATGACATGATCAACAGACCACGCTGCTTTGCCAGAGGTGGCCTGCACCTGTCACCCTTGGGATTCCGGATACTGGCAAAGGCTCTTGCCACCCCTATAGTGCCTTTTTTAGGCAAGGTTCATATGACAAATTCACCACTGTAACAGGTACAAGCAAGCAAAATCTGCGGGTAATGCACTCAATGCTAGAAGTCTAAACCTCAAAATGCACTCACTCGAGGCACTCCTTAAAATGGAGAACATTGACATCTGTGCAGTGACAGAGACCTGGTTCAAAGCTCCAGAGAGCACCCCTGCATTACCAGGCTATAATTCATACCAAACCTTTCGGCCATCAAACCCGGACCGAAACATTAAAGTTGGAGGTGTGTCCATATTCATTAAGGATATCCACACCTCCAAGCTAGTTGCTCAGCATAATGCATCCGAGATTATCCAAGTTCAACTAACTCTGGGCAAAACCGCAATCCAGATTGTAGCTTGCTACAGACTCCCCACCATGCCCCAGGATTCCCACTCCTCTTTTCTTGATACACTGGAAAATATTAAGGTACAACCCAACACTCTAATAATGGGTGATTTCAACTACCCTACCATTAACTGGGAAAACTACTCATGTACTAACTCTTTTGCTCAACGTTTTCTGGAAATCATCAATTCCAATGCTTTGGATCAACTTATCCACACCCCCACCAGAGGCAGCAATATCCTAGACCTGGTCCTCACCAACATGGGTGACCGGTGTTCCACACCAGAGGTCAGCTCCTCGTTGGTCAGATCCGACCACAAGCTAATCACCCTAGACATCCACATCCCGCTCCCACCCCCCATTAGGAAAACAACCGTAAAAAATTTCTCCAAAGCCAACTTCATGCTTCTTAAGACAGAAGTGGCAAACTTCATGACACCCATGCAGATGGACAATAGAGGTACGACTGCTGAATCCTACACAAATGCACTTTATAAGCACTTACAAGAGTGCATGGATCATGCTATCCCTAACAGAACCAAGATGCTATCCTCCAAAAAAAGGAAGCCAATCTGGTGGACTTCTGCCATAAACAATCTCTACAACAGAAGAAAGAAACTGTTGCAAAAAAGAGTAAAATCCCACGATTGGAGGAACTCCCTGATCAGCCTCAGTAAGAAGCTGAGATCCCTCATAAAATCCTCCAAAGCTAGTTATGAAAACAAAATTGCCACTGATTCTAAAGACAACCACAAAGCATTCTATAGCTATGTTAAAAATCTCAATGGCAACACTCAAATCTACTCTGAGTTACAGCACAATGACTCTAAATATACAGAACCAACTGATATTGCCAACATCCTGGCAGATAGGTTCAGTGCTAAATTTACCCCCCTCTCACCCCCTAAAGGGCCCATCTTTATACCGGAAGAATGCAAAGTTCCTATAATCATGGCTGCACAGATAAAAACTTCACTCTCCAAAGCCAAGAACACAGCATCCATGGGACCTGACAACATCCCAGGCTGCCTTCTACATGAACTACAGAATGAACTGGCACCCCACCTAAGTACCATGTTCAATCATAGCCTCACCTCAGGCTTTGTGCCCATTGAATGGCGCACCCTGACAGTTATCCCACTCCACAAAGGGGGGGGGGCCACAACAGACCCCGGGAACTACCGCCCCATTAGCCTGACGAGCCTTGTCTGCAAGGCCATGGAACGTATCATCATGGAACTCATAAACAAAGACATTGGAGATCTCCAAACCCTGGACCCCACACAGTTTGGGTTTGTAAAAGGCAGATCATGTCTCCTAAACCTGATTGACTTCTTTGAAGTAGTCATCAAGGCCATGGATGAGGGTAAGGTGGTTCACACAGCCTATCTAGATCTCGCCAAGGCGTTCGACACTATCCCCCACTCTGGAATTATAGATAAACTCACTAAACTAGGTATAAATCCCTATGTCACAAGATGGGTTGCCAACTGGCTTACTGAAAGAACCCACACTATGAAAGTAGCAGACTGCAAATCAGACTTCAGACCAGTGAAAAGTGGAGTACCACAGGGTTCAGTCCTGGGTCCTCTCCTGTTTGGTATCTACTTCTGTGAAGTACAGGCTAACACCGAAGGTCTTTGGCTAACTAAATTCGCAGATGACTGCAAACTAGGAGCCATAATTGAAACTCCTAACGATGTGGACATCCTACAAAAGGGCCTCACTGAGACAGATGCCTGGTGTCAAAGACATGGTCTCAAGCTCAATGCCAAAAAGTGCATTGTCATCCCCTTTGGTAAAAATTCTGTACCCATGAACTACCACATAGGTGGTAGTCTACTTAAATATGAAAGTGTGATAAGAGACCTTGGGACACAGGTGGACAGTAGTCGCTCCTTTGATAATCACATCGCCAAAGTGGTCAGGAAATCCTTCTATGTGGCACACCTCATCACAAAAGGTTTCTCATCCAGAAAAAAGAGGTCATTGTTCCCCTCTACTCATCACTCATTAGACCCATTATAGAGTACAACGCCCCTTTTGGTATGTACCTCACAAGACATCTACAACAACTGGAAAGGCTGCAAAAATACCTCACAAAGTGGATTACTGGCCTCCAACAGATGCCTTAGGCAGACCTTTTAAAAAAACTCCAGCTTTACTCCGTCACATATCGCCTACTCAGAGGCGAACTCTGCCTAACATACAAAGCTATGTCAAACCCAGAGCTGTTGGACATGCTCCAATTAAAGAAATCCCAATCCCTCTGAGCTACACGCTCTAGGGACCTAAACCTTGTCACCACAATAAACAGAACATGCTGGAGGGATAGATTCCTGTCCCAGAGACTTCCCATACTCTGGAACAGACTACCTATCTATGTAAAACAGAGCTCCTCATTAGCACTCTTCAAGAAAAATCTTGATGATTGGATGGGTAATAGGAAATTCACCCCGCGGATCACTTCTGTGGTTCTGCTTGACAGGGGCACAGGAAAATAATTTTCTTGGGTGGCGAAAGCCAGGGTACATTTTTGGCTAGGCTTGTATAGGCCCTAGGGCCAATAGCCTAGTACCTGCCTATGAACCTATGAACCTATGAACTACTGACCTTTGCTTAACTTTCACAGCAAACATGGATAAAATTGCCACTGGAGTACTTTCTCAAGTCCTATCTACCATAACAAGAATGCCACATCTAGAAATATACTTCTTCTAAGGATGAATACAGTTTGCCCTTGCTATGTTTCCATTCTGCCTACAAAACCATCTGCAGTCTATCAAAACAAAGATTTTTAAAACTGCCCTCTTATCTGACCCTAAAAACATCATTGTGAAACATTAAAGACTATTAATTGGTTGCACTTTCACTCTACACCACAGTTTTGCTCAGTATTCAGTTGTTTAGAAAGCTGATGCTCTATTAATTCCTACCAGTGAGAAGGAAATTGCCACTAACTACTCTCTATTTAGGAATGAGGAAGAAAACCTTTTGTTATTCTGCCCCCCCTCCCATTCAATTCAATTCTAGGAGAAATTATCTTCTTTAAAATAGGCCCAGCCAAATGGAATAGACTACCTAATTATGTCAGAAATCAGCAATCATTGGGAGCTTTTAAAAGGGCATTAAAAGATCCCCTACAAAATGAAGCCATTTACTCATGCTACTGAGAACCTGGATGTTATGTAGGTTACTCTTATTTGCATATTCAGCTGTTGATTGCAGCTAACTACAAACATTGTACTCAGTGTTTTAGTTCATGTACTGTAGTTTGTAGGATATGTTATTGTAGTTCAGAAAAATTATTGTATTTTCTTGGTTAGTTAAACATTGTTTTGCCAATTGTACTCCGTATTTGTATCTCATTAATGATGACATATTAAGTGTACTTGAAACTGTACATATTAAGTGTGAAATTCTATTAAGTTTAACTGAAATTGCATTCTCCTTCCTCAATGACCCAGACTGTGACTGAAAAGGGCTGTGTGGCTCGCTCATCAACAGATAAAAATCAGCAAACAATTAAATAAATACATTTTCCACTTAATACAAACCATAAAGTGTCACATATAAACAGATCCTCGTTTAACTAATCTTGTGCTCATCATTTTGACTTTCCCTGAACTATAAATTATTCCTTTTGGGAATGTGTTGCAGTACCTGATGCATTGCTTGACACCACAATGCAGCATAAGTTGTCACTGTTTGTTGTCATTCACTAATGAAATGACAAGAAACTTTACAACAATGTCTGAGACAGTGATGAGGAAAAAAGACTCAAAGTATTTAGAAGAACTTTTGCCTAATAAAAGGACAGTGCTTCTTGCTGAAATACAAAAAGAAGTATACAGGTCTCATTAGGAGCTTGCAGTTAATATGAATCAAAGAGATGCATGGAGGGGAGATTTCTGACATTATTTTCCAAATACTGTGTTCTTATTTGAATAGAAACATATATATGCCATTTTACGCCAAGTTATTTTTAATGTCATTAATGCATAGTTCTTTCTGTTGCAGAAGTACATATTATAAAGCAGTATACATATATGACAGCAAATATTCTTTGCAGATTATAAAGCAGTATACATATATGAGAGCAAATATTCTTTGTAGATATCTGCATCTGACATCAACCAATTCAAATATGGACAGCTGAGTTTTTGGGGAGACAACTGGATAAACTGTATTTTGTACATAGAGGTGCTAATGCTTTTTTTTATAATGGATACAAATATTCAGATAGGGCTTGCAGTTTTTGGAGAATTTCTGTCAACCATCCATTCATTCACAAACGCCCTTTCCCATTTATGCACATGGGATCAGGGTGTCAATTCAACAGTGACAATCATCTAGAGCCAAGGTTTATACATCCCTGGCTAAAAAGAAGCAATGAGTTCAAGATACAGCCACTCTAAGATAAAGTAGTGGAGACTAAAGGAAATGCAAAATGATGTCACACTTAAAAGGATGTGAATTCATTTGTGCTGTCTATAACAATATGCCAGTGGAATTGCAGGGGGATTTATACTATCATAACTAAGAAAGACAATTCTCAAAGCGATACGCTTCTTTATAAGAGAGGAATGTGATATGCTAGGTAGAAAGTATTCCATATATCCAGGATCTACATTTGTGAAATAGCCCTCACTGTCAGTTATGTCACTTTCTCAAAAAAACAACTTAAAGAAAATCACTTCACTGATGGTTTAAAGATTTCTTTAAATACAGATGTATTAGATACTAATATAAAACTAAATATTTTTTGAATGCAGAATGAAGGAGTCCAATACAGCTTTAAACTGAGGACAAAGAGATAATACGGTCAGTTTATGAAATAAAAAAAAAAAAATAAGTAAATACATTTCAGATGTCACAGAAATGGACAAAGAGATAGTAGGATTAATTTATAAAAATAAATAAGTAAAACATGTTTCAGATTTCACAAAACCAGAAAAACACATAGTCTTCTACCATTCCTTTAGAGTAGTGCTAACAAGAAATAATAGGTGGTATAAAAAATGGACAGATGCAAAGAAAACATGTGCTAAGCATGTGTTACATGTCCAAATAACTGACTTGGGTTTTCTCATCATAACATAAGAGTAATAAAATATGTTTTTCAGCAGGGCCCTCTGCAGATACTGGTATATCCTGGCTTGTGACTCCAGCCCCCATTTCCAAAGTGAATTTTGAAAACTGCAGTAGTATCTAAGATCACATTCTTAGTACACCATATTGTAATTTGAATCTGTGCATTTTCTGCATTTTAAATTGTATATAATAAGGGACTATGTATAGCATTAACACTTATTGCAATTTATTTTACTATTTCAGGCACTACCAAAACTACAGTGTGTATTACAGAAGCAACATTATTACACAGATTAACCACTACAGGTAAAAATCAAAAAATGCGACATTACTTCTTTTATATAACAAATTTTCAGAAAGAAAGAAAGGGAGACAAATTAGTTAAATAACTCCTTTCAAAAATGTGAATCAGGTTGGTTTGTATAGCTTGAATAACTGTAGAGCATAAAAGAAATTACAGTTGTGTAAGCTGAACTTACCATTCCAGTAGATATTCGAATGATCACTGCCGCAGTAGCCTTAGCTACATAGGTTATATCCTGCAACAATGTAACCTCCAGTCAGCTTCCAAAGATTCAGGGCAACTTCTATGCACCCAAGCTGTCAAGCAGCTTGAGCTGATCTAACTAAAAGACAAGTTTGGGAGCGAAGCCCTTCAGAGCTTTCCTGCCAGTAGAGAGAGAGGGAGGCTGAGCCCTGAAAGGACAAGAGAAAGAATACCAAAAAATACATTTCTATACCACGGCATAATAAAAAAAAACAGACCAAAAAATAAGGGGGATGGAGGGAGAGAGGGAGGGATTGGTTACCGCAGCAGTGATCATTCGAGCATCTACTGCTATGATAAGTTCAAATTATACAACTGCACTATGTTCATCATACTGATCACTGCTGCGGTAACCTTAGCTGTATGGGTATATTACCATATTGAGGTATATTTGGGAGGTGGAAGGAGAAGGGTCCAGGAGTCCCTTTAAAATGGTCTTAACAAAGAATGATCTAGACCTAGAAAAGGAATCAAGCCTATAGTGCTTTGTAAAAGTATGTAGAGAGGACCAAGTAGCAGATTCTAGGATACATTTAGAATCCACCTCTTTCCAAAAAGCCAAAGAAGAAGCTAAGGTTTTTGTAGAGTGGGCCTTGACCCTGCCCGGAATAGAGTTGTCATGGTGAGTATAACAAAAGATAATACCCTTAAACAAACATTTGGAAATAGTCTGTTTTGACACAGGTTGTCCCTTCTTATCTTCACAGGAAATGATCACTTGATCTGAAGATCTGAAAGATTTAATTCTGTCAAGATAGTACCTGGGTTATCTGTGGACATCCAAGGTATAGAGCATCCTTTCTCCCTCATTTTTACGTTCAGGAATGAAAATGGGAAGATAGCTAGTTTGACTTAAAGTAAGCTTGGATATCACTTTAGGCATAAAAGAAGGATTAGTTCTCAAAGAAACCATGTCCTTGTGGAAAATGAGGTAGGGTTGACTCACCATAGGAGCATGCAAGTCAGATACCCTTCTTGCAGAGGTTGGAGCAATCAGTAGAACTGTTTTCCATGTTAAGAACCTCAAGTCAGCCAAATTAGCTGGTTCAAATGTAGCAAGTGTTAGTTTCCCTAACACAGAATTAAGATCCAAGGAAGGGACACCAGTTTACTTGGATATCTGTTATATAAAACCCCTTTCAAGAACATTTTGACATGCAACTACCCTGAAAAAGGAGGCTCCATGGACAGACATGCTGAAATGGCTGATGAATGAACCTTGATAGAGAAGTAAGTTAGGCCATAGGATAGTAACTCACATAAACATTGTAAAATCATGTCAAGAGTGCAGCAAAGTGAAGTTTGAGAAAGAATCTTGACATACAACTAGTTAGTTATGATCAAGGAGACAATGATACTTCTTTGTGGTACATGTGGAAAAAAATAATGGAGTGAAAAGTGTTTTATGGCTTCGAATGCATTAAATTACATAGGATCACCACACAGACAGTGGGAAGAAACTAAGTACCACTAATGGACTAACAGTTTTAAAAACTTTTAGTAACTTCCTTTTGCCATTTTTTTATAAAACGGTACAAAGTGTTTTAGAACTTTTAAATCTTCTACCATTTCCAAGTGTTGTTCCATGGTTGCTGCTGTGTACACTCTAGTGTGAGACTAAAGCATAACAGCTCTGAAAGATGTGCATAATAAAACTCATTATGTAGTTCTTTGACATCAGAGATGCATACCACATTTGTCTTTTTCTGAATTTCAGAATATAATCCACATGCCCCATGTATTACATATGTATTCATGCTTGCTAGTGACAGAATGCCTGTAACACTTACTTTAAAGACTACTAGTACAGTGGTTGCAGCAGTTTCTTATGTCCATTTTATTTTCAGTAAATTATCTATTTAAGTATGGGCTGGGCTGGAGAATGGATCAAACATTTTTCTTAGTAATATCAGATAAGATGGACTACTTGTATTTTACTGGTACAGATATGTTAAGATCTTAAAGGCATGAACCAAATACAAGTAAAAATTAAGTTTGGTTTTCACTGCACATACGCAGACTTCCTGCTTGCAGACAGCAAATCATCATATTCATGCCAGGAACAGAACAGAAGAGTTCGCTGAAGTAGTTGTGTTCCCTGGCATGCAAGTGTCTGAACATATTTTTATCTACTGGCTCACACATCAGGATGTATGTGTGCAATGTAGTCATGACTTAAATTCAGCCAAAATGTGGAAAGTTGCAGACTGAACAGGTAAAGGTCTAAAACCAAATACTTTGTAGTCTTTGGCTAGCTACAGAGGATTACACCAGTATTCTGCTTTCCTGGCTGTGGGTGGGTGGGTGATATGCAGCTCAGTTATCATTATAATCATTTAGCTAATCATGAATCAATCAAACACAAGTCACCTACCCTGTCATACTGACAGTATGACCTCACAGTTGACTCAAGGGACATAGTCTATTCCTGCAAGTTCACTTCAGCTTTTGGGGAGTTGTAATTTTAAGTAGGTAGCCTGGAGCACAAATTTCAGTTAATCTGAATTTGAAATATCCAGATTTTCGAACATATCCCAGATTTAGGTTTGCTACTCATAAAAAGTAGTTAAATCAAAAGTACACTGCCACTTCTCAGTCTTGGAAATGAAAAAAAAATGGAAAACAAATGCTGAAAGAAAGGAAAAGAACATTGTCTGCAGAGATTGGAGCAGATTAAAAACTAAATAATAAGTGAATGCTCAATGCTGTGCTATTTGAGGCATTAAATTAAATTGAAAGGAATTATTCATCTCCATAACACTAAAGGACTAAAGTCCTGACTGTGACCCAGACATCTCAGGACTAACTAGTGGCCTGGGTGCTAAAGGAGTTGATGATGGAGGATAGGAATGAGCGGCCCACCATGGGCTGACGGAGGCAGTATCACCCTCTGCAATGCTATCACCTACTGGAGAAGGAGGAGGTATTCGGCATGCATCATGTGGACAAGAGATGTGTACATGGCATTGCTAAGCAACATCTGTTTAAGAATCTTCATGAAGCATGTGCAAGAATGTGCAAGTATAAACACTCACAGGAGAGGATGCAGCAGGATCTCATGTCTGTAGGAGAGAGATAAGGAAACTATCCTAAAAAATCTTACTATACTCATCAGTGTTCTGTGTTCAGTACTGTAATATCCAAATTCAGAGCCTTAAGAGGTGTTCATGAGTTTGCCACTATCTAATGTAGGATCGAACACACTTTCATTCATCAAATTATTCAAACCCTGTTTAAACACAATAATAGTCTCTTAATCCTAAGTGGCAAAACATTCCACCAGCAACCAGCTGTAAAATGAAAATAGTTTTGCATAACTTAATTTTACAACTATCTGTTTCTTTAATATAATTATAATTTCTGGTATCAATCTGGTGATTTACTTTATAAAAACCCACAATAGTGTTGGATAACATGAATTATTGTGTCTGTAAATGTGCAGCAGTCATAATGATATATAGAGAAGGTTCAGTGGTAGAATTCTCACCTACATTGCTGGTTCAGTGATAGAATTCTTGCCTACTTTTTTGCACTGACTTTACCACATGGAACCTGAAGAGAGGAAGAATCTGAACAGAAGACCCCTGACTTTACCACCTGGACATGGAGAGAGGACGAATCTGAACAGAAGAGCTCTCAGTAACTCTTAGACTCAGAAAGAAGCTTGACAGTGAAGACCCCAGACTGGAGTGCCTTAAAACAATGCTCAGTCTAGGAGCAAGAGCATTCCACCTCTCACTGCAGCTACCCCACAGCAACCAGGTATAGATACTGTAGTCACTGGGCTTGCATTTAACAAAATTTCTATAATCTGCAATGCAATGGAAATTGTTGTTCCAGGGCACCACTCCACACTGCTATATTCTTTACACCATAGGCAGAATTTGCCTATGCTCAAAGAAGATCTGAGATTCTTATGTTTATTAAAAGTTTTTGTATAGTCTGCAGTTCACCACTTGGTGAATTGTTATACCATGGGCACAGTAAGCCCACACAAGAGGTTCTGAGGTCTCAAACTTTACTCACTTTTTCCTTTTTTCCTTCTGCTTGTGCACATCCATGAGCTCTGTAAAAAATGAGCACTGTGACTTGTCTTCCACTGTATGCTATTTCTCTGGATACATGCACTGTTCAAAAATGGGACTCACCTAGTGTAGCTTTAAGTGACTACCTACCCTTCATATAAAAAGGTCTGTCTTTATCAAAAGGCAGAAGAACAGGGACTGGCCATATTTTATATATATATATATATATATATATATATATATATATATATATATATATATATATATATATATATATATATATATATATATACATATATATATATATATATATATATGGTTTACCTTTGTTTTATCGCACATGGTATGTGCGATTGTCCTGTGGTGCGACCCATATTACCAAAATATGGAGAAGTTCAAAGGATCAAACGTCAAAAATGGTTTGCTGGAAAGCCATTTCTGACATTTGATCCATGTGTTTGAATGGGAAAAAGGCATTTGCTTATTTGCCATTCAAACACATGGTGAATCGGCATTGTCATTTTTTGCAGCCTTACTTTCGGCGTTATGCATGTCGGATACACGTCGGACGAGAATTCAATATATATATATATATATATATATATATATATATATGCACCTTTTATAAGCAGACACTGCAAACCTTTTTTGTTATACAAGAGAATATTAGCCTTTCATATTATATGTCAGGAGATAATGAGCCCCATAAAAGTGGGCACAACCTCTCATTTTACACGTAGTAGACTGAAAAAAGTTTTCTAATAAAGCTTTCAAACTTGGCTGCAAGGAATATGAGCCCCAGTGATGCCGAAACACTCTCTCAGTTTGCATGTGTTACAAAACAGACCAATAACGTCTGGCGATAGCCTCGTAAAAGCAGGCATTTTCAGTTATCAAAGTGGAAACCACTCTATTAGATGGACCTGATGAAACTCAGGTGAAAGAGTTTTCTTAAATATAGTTCTACAATTGTAGCTGATAGTGTGTTGTCATGCTTTATTTGTTAATAGTTTAAAATAAAAATAAAACCTTTTAATTATCACTGAGGGTGATTATGATATTGCCACCCAGTTTAATGACTGTTTCACCTCCTCCATCCAAAAGTTATTCAACAATTTACCCACCACTACTACTACAAATACCCCCAAAATACAAAATTGTCACTGTAAGACCGACACCCAGAACTCTCTTAAACCAGTTCCAACTGACCTAATTCTTAAACACCTTGCCAAATTGAAACCCACCACTCTCACTGCTGATAAACTCCACACTGATTACCTCAGGATCGCCACCTCTGCCATCTCCTACCCTATTTCCATACTTATCAATAGATCTATAGCTGAACACACTGTCCCCTCTCTCTGGAAAATTTCTTACGTCGTCCCCCTACACAAAGGTGGATCCTCGACAGAACTTAGTAATTATTGCCCCATAGCTATACTACCTCCCCTATCAAAAATCTTAGAAAAATGAGTACACACCCAACTACTGAATCATCTTCTTCAATATAACCTGCTAGCAAATTCCCAACATGGATTTCAGCCAAACCATAGTACTACCTCTGCCCTTATATCCTTTACTGACCATATCAACCAACTAGGAAATCTTGGTAACTTAGTATATGTTGCCTTCCTAGACCTGTCAAAGGCATTTGACATGGTATGTTACTGCAAATTACTATCAACTCTCTCTGAGCTCAGTCTGGATAACTCCTTTGTACTGTGGTTTAAAAATTATCTGTCCCTTCGGCAACAAGCTGTTAAATGGCATAACCCCCCCTCCCCTCCTCCCAGTGGGACAAGGTGTTCCTTAAGGATCCATTCTTGGTCCCTTACTATTTTCCATCTTTGCTAATAACCTCCCCTTGGCTACCCAACAAACTAATATAGTACAGTATGCTGATGACACCACCCTTATTTGTTCAGCCCTCTCTCTACAATTACTCTAGGAAAGAACCCAGAAAGCCTTCACTACTATAGAAAAATGGCTAAATTCATCCCACCTCATACTAAACCCATCTAAGACCCAACTCATGATCTTCCACCCATCCAAAACTTTCACCCCTACCTCACCATTCTCAATAACATTCTCCAACAATACCCTTATCACACCTGTAATCCAGCCAAGCTACTAGGTGTAACTATTGACCATAACCTAAAATTTGACAAACATATAGCATTAACAATTGCCAAAGTTCATAAAAAACTAGGTTCACTCTACCACTGCAAGAGCTTCCTCACACAGGAATCCCGAATCACTATCTCTCGTACTCATCTACTCTCCACCTTACTATACGGTTACCCAGTTCTACCTAACATAAACAAATCTGACCTTCTGAAACTATCTACCTGCTACAATAAAATCTCAAAATTTGCAGCCAGTGTTAAGTTTCGTTCTCATCACTGCCTCTCCCTAAGACAACTAGGATGGTTAGAACTCCCTAACCTACTAAAATACAATTACTTCTCCTGACCCATCATCTGCTACACCAACCAATTAAAATGCCTGCCCTCTCGGGGCTGCTCACCTTCCATAATACTGCGCATCAACTAAGATTTTCCAATACCGCCTTACTGACTGTTAACAATTGCTTACATAGCTCAGGCCAGTCTCTGTGCTCCTATGCAGTTGTTAAGGCCTGGAACTCTCTACCCCTTGACATTAGATGTCTAAATAGTAAACATACTTTCAAATCACTACTAAAAGATCTCCTATTCAAAAAATACTCATTTCACCTGTTCCTGACTTTCAACATCCCTAGATCACAGGTGTACTGTGTAGTTTCACTTAGTGCATCGTACTGTGAACCAGGTGTTTAGGCCACCTTTATAGTTATGATTTCTAATTTATGACCTTGTTTGTCTATGGAAACTTATTTTGAATTTATGCTCAAGCAATTCTATATTTGTTGTATAATATCTTGTTTAATTGTTTCTCAATACTCTAACCACTGTATGCTGCATCAGTTGTAATACTCTGATTTTCACTCCTTTTATATGTTCTATGCTTCCTTTTCTTCTTCTTTCGGCTTTTCCTGGTTAGGGGTTGCCACAGCGGATCACCAATCTGCTCATGATTGGCAGTGGAGTTTTACAGTGTCAAGTTGCCAGCCCGGCACCCAACCTTCCACAGAAGGCACACACATGCACACACTCACGCCTAGGGCCAATTTAGAATGTCCAATCCACCTACAGCATGTCTTTGGGATGTGGGAGGAAACCGGAGCACCCGGAGGAAACCCACTCGACCACAGGGAGGACATGCAGACTCTGCACAGAAGGCACCCCAGCCGAGGATCAAACCGGAGAACCTCTTGCTGTGAGGCAACAATGCTAACTGCTGCACCACCGTGGCCACCCTTAAATGTTCTATGCTCTTTGTACAAAATAGCTACGTTTACATAGTTTTTATTATTTGTATTATTTTGCTATGCAATTGGAGCTTTTCTACCTGGGCCTCTGCTGAAAATGGTCACCTTGTGTCCATTTGGACTAACCCGGTAAACATATGGAAAATAAAATAAATAAAGAAAGAAAGAATGAGGTTCCACAGGCTAATTAGCTGGTAACCCCTCACAGGTCTTTCAGGAATATTCAAATAAGGAACTAATCTCTAAGATTTAGGATTGGCCACTTGTTTTTCCATCTCCCAGATTTTCCTCCAATCAGCTCCCATGGAACCTCCCACCATTGCCTGTAACTACTTTTAAAAAATAACTGATCTGTTGAGTGTAATGTATTAGAACAAGAATACTTGATGTTAAGTTGTCTATCTCACCTTCGTTCTTACTGGTTGGGTTCGACTCGCCATCTTCAAAAGCTCGAGAGCTGCATACTGGCTCGAGGCCACCCGATATCCCATGATGCCTGGGGCTAGATACTCAGACCTCGTTTGCCGCTTCTCAGTGGCGGCTGGTGACTTCAAATCACAGGGGGGCTGCAGGAGACGCTGAATGGGCGGGGTCAAAGGGAAGGGGTGTGGTCAACCACAAAGGGGAGGAGCTATGCACAAAACCACAAAAAAACTAACTTTAATTAAATACGCTGCCCTGGGTGGCAAACCATCATTATGAAAGTCCAATCAAGACAAAAATAAGTGTAGAAGAATAAAAATATTTCAATGCATTGGCTGCATGACAGCTTACTTAATATCTAGATGGAAACAAAAGGTTGTGAGGCATGAAAAATAAATTACTTTTTAAATACATTACTGGAATGCCAGTCAAAATCAAGTATAAGAAAAACCAGAAGCACTCAACTCAAACTACTTCTCCTTGCACTGCAGTTCTAATTATAATATATTCAGCTTTATTAAAGTACCAAGCAACATGCTGAAAGTAGAAATCTATGTGATGCCCCCACTTGTAAAAATGTTTCTTATCCAAAAAAGACCTGCTGCCTGACAACGTTTCATGGGGAAAACATGATAAAAGTAAAAAATGAAAAGCAAACAAGAAACAAGCTCAAGATACATTGCTTAAAGGATTACTGTACAGGTTATGGACCACACATGATTGGCATTCTGTTTAGTTTACGGGTAAAGCCTGTAGAGATGACTGGAAGTCTCCAACAAGTGTAATGAGCTTTTTAAAATAATGGAATCCTGTCCTTTAATACCCAAGGCTTATACATTATCTAGTCAAGTATTCTCTGCATGGCAACAACAGAAAGGCTTTCAATGTTGGCAATTCTTTAACAGTATGCTTATTAAAGCTTACTTGCATCTTACGATGTCAGACAAGCTTACCTTATGGTCATTAAAGCATTGCTACTTAAACACAGAGCAACAGGCACTTTGAGTAATAAGCATAAATCAACAGTACAAAAATATGACAGAAACCAGACCATTCTGCAAAATCAAGGACAGATGAAAAGCCACTGTAGTACTTATGCAGTGTGTCCTCCCCATCCAAGGTAGATACAACTACTCCTTGCCTTGCTTGGACACATCCAGAGTCACTACATGGGGAGTGGGGTGCAACAAGCATGTCACAATTTGAAATCTCTCTGGCTGACTGTGATGGCCCTGACACATTTGTCATACCTCTCAACTTCAAGAGCAAGAAATCTGGACAAAGCCATACACAGAAGTGGGACAAAGGCACAACAAGAAGGACAATTTTTAAATATTGCTCTAATAAACTTAGAAAGATAATAGAATAGGTCTTGCATTAGTATGAATTTTCTGAAGGGTATAAAATCTGAAACTCAAATGTCTGTCATTTTCTAACTTCAGTCTTTAGTGATTTGTCACTAATTTGCCAAAAACACAATTTTATGAAAAATGGACCAAAAATGTGATGCAAAAATATAAAATAGACACACAATACAGCTTCTACCTGTCAAAGAAGGGACACTTTAATATTAGTACTGCTACCTTGAGCAGCTGACAAAATAAAAGAATCTACATGCATTTCAAGTAATCTATAACTTTGATTATTACAGTTATTTCTTAATTGTAAACCCTCCATGTTTTCTTCCAAAATTGCTATTTTATGGAGGGATTATTAGGGGAAGAGCAACATTTTGAGCCAAAAATTGGGGACAGTTGAGAGGTTGGCTATGCCTAATTCTATAAAGCAATTTATTTGCATGTACCTCTCAACCTGTTAATGCAGTAAATCTGAACAAGGCCAAATATATTGGGGCACATATAAACAGTACTAAAATTGCTCTTGTATAAATTGAGACAGTTGATAGAACGGCTCTTACTTTAACATGCATTTTATGAAGGTTATGAAGTCTGAAACTTATTATTTAGTGACTTCTGGCAAATCATTTAGGAATTAAAACTACAAATTTTATGAACAACAAACCAAAAATAAGAAGCAAAAATCTATTCATTCTTTGAAAATCTGGACAGTTGGGAGGTATAGTTCAGCTGGGCCTGTCTGAGTTTGCTGCCCTTCCCCTGACAAAATAATGGTTGAACTGGAGCCTCTGCAGCCATTCCAATTAACCATTACTTGGCTATTTCACTCCATTTACCATAAACACTAATGTGCATACTGCTTTACTTCAATGATTGGACTTCATTTGAAAGTTTTATTTTGTATTTTACAGCACAAACATTAAGTAATCTGTTAAACAAAGCAATGCAGTCTCACAATGAAAACTTAGCATTAAAACTTCTCTGCCCTTGAAACTCACATTCATTGAAACCCACATTCAAAGAAAATACATTTTGCCAGTGGCAGATAAAGATTAATTTTGGGCTGTTTTGAATCATAGGCCCCTTGCATATGAAACATACATGTGCTCTTTGATACACCTTCCTCATTGTACTAAAATTATATTCCTTGTACAATACAGTACACTTGTTAGAGGGTGTTTTAAATTTGTTTTGAACATTTTTCCAGTAAGCAATGAAACAAAACATATGCACCCATAATGGCAAAACTGCCCAGTTGAGAACATTTATCATAAAAAAGTCTACTCAGACTTCCACAGTCCACCATTATTAGTAAATATACACAATTCTACAGTCCACCATTATTAGTAAATATGCACAATTCCACAGTCCACCATTATTAGTAAATATGCACAATTCTACAGTCCACCATTATCAGTAAATATGCACAATTCTACAGTGCACCTTTATCAGTAAATATGCACAATTCTACAGTCCATATTCAGTGAATTCAGTTCTTGCCATAGCTGTCAACCTTAGCACAAAAACCTGGAAGCCAATAATGGGGAATACAGTCCCAAAAATAGGGACAAATTTAAAATATTCATCTTATAAACTTAGAAAATTGCTAGAAAAAGGTTGTGCTACTATGTATTCTGAAGAACATGAAGTTTGAAATTCAAATGCCGGTCAATTCTACCATGACAGAACAAAACAATTTTCAGCAGAGACGAGGGATTAATACTGCAGACACGCCTTTGTAAAATGGCAGGGCATCAGAGCAAATCCACACAAACACAGGCAGGAGATGCAGACTCCAAACAGAAGCCACCCCAACCAAGAATCAAACCAGAAAACCTATAGCTGTGAGGCAACAATACTACCACCGCACCATCAATTATGCAAGGAATTAAACATTCAGAAACCTGAAGTCTGAAATTCAAATGCCTGTCAATTTTACTGCGGACAGAACAAAACCAATTTTCAGCAGGGATTAAAACTGCAGACACGTCTTTGTAAAATGGCAGGGCACCAGAGCAAATCCACACAAACACATGGAGGAGATGCAGACTCCACACAGAAGCCACCCCAACCAAGAATCAAACCAGAAAACCTATAGCTGTGAGGCAACAATACTACCACTGCACCATCAAATCTGCAAGGAATCAAACATTCAGAAACCTGAAGTCTGAAATTCAAATGCCTGTCAATTTTACTGCGGACAGAACAAAAACAATTTTCAGCAGAGATGCAGGGATTAATACTGCAGACACGTCTTTGCAAAATGGCAGGGCACCAGAGCAAATCCACACAAATACAGGGAGGAGATGCAGACAGAAGCCACCCCAACCAAGAATCAAACCAGAAAACCTATAGTTGTGAGGTAACAATACTATCACTGCACCATCAATTATACAAGGAATTAAACATTCAGAAACCTGAAGTCTGAAATTCAAATGCCTGTCAATTTTACTGCCGACAGAACAATAACAATTTTCAGCAGAGACGAGGGATTAAAACTGCAGACACATCTTTGTAAAATGGCAGGGCACCAGAGCAAATCCACACAAACACAGGCAGGAGATGCAGACTCCAAACAGAAGCCACCCCAACCAAGAATCAAACCAGAAAACCTATAGCTGTGAGGCAACAATACTACCACCGCACCATCAATTATGCAAGGAATTAAACATTCAGAAACCTGAAGTCTGAAATTCAAATGCCTGTCAATTTTACTGCGGACAGAACAAAACCAATTTTCAGCAGGGATTAAAACTGCAGACACGTCTTTGTAAAATGGCAGGGCACCAGAGCAAATCCACACAAACACATGGAGGAGATGCAGACTCCACACAGAAGCCACCCCAACCAAGAATCAAACCAGAAAACCTATAGCTGTGAGGCAACAATACTACCACTGCACCATCAAATCTGCAAGGAATTAAACATTCAGAAACCTGAAGTCTGAAATTCAAATGCCTGTCAAATTTACTGGACAGAACAAAACAATTTTCAGCAGAGACGAGGGATTAAAACTGCAGACACATCTTTGTAAAATGGCAGGGCACCAGAGCAAATCCACACAAACACAGGCAGGAGATGCAGACTCCACACAGAAGCCACCCCAACCAAGAATCAAACCAGAAAACCTATAGCTGTGAGGCAACAATACTACCACTGCACCATCAAATCTGCAAGGAATTAAACATTCAGAAACCTGAAGTCTGAAATTCAAATGCCTGTCAAATTTACTGCGGACAGAACAAAAACAATTTTCAGCAGAGACGCAGGGATTAAAACTGCAGACACATCTTTGTAAAATGGCAGGGCACCAGAGCAAATCCACACAAACACAGGCAGGAGATGCAGACTCCACACAGAAGCCACCCCAACCAAGAATCAAACCAGAAAACCTATAGCTGTGAGGCAACAATACTACCACTGCACCATCAAATCTGCAAGGAATTAAACATTCAGAAACCTGAAGTCTGAAATTCAAATGCCTGTCAAATTTACTGCGGACAGAACAAAAACAATTTTCAGCAGAGACGAGGGATTAAAACTGCAGACACATCTTTGTAAAATGGCAGGGCACCAGAGCAAATCCACACAAACACAGGCAGGAGATGCAGACTCCACACAGAAGCCACCCCAACCAAGAATCAAACCAGAAAACCTATAGCTGTGAGGCAACAATACTACCACTGCACCATCAAATACGCAGGGAATTAAACATTCAGAAACCCTTAAGTCTGAAATTCAAATGCCTATCAATTTTATTTAACATTTAATCAGGACAGTCTGACTTGGAACAAATAAACAAATTTTCAGCGGAGGCCCAGGAAGAAATAATGCAGACATGTCTTTGTAACATGGGAGGGCACAAAAGCAAACCCACACAAACACAGGGAGAAGATACAGACCCCACAAAGAAGGAACCCCAGCCAAGAATCAAACCCAAGAACCTGCAGCTGTGAGGCAACAATGCTACTACTACACCATCAAATATCAAGCATTACAACATTTACAAACCACAGATATTATGAGGAACAGATCAGATCAAATATGAGGTAAAAATCTGAAATTTTTTTACAAATGGTGGTGGTAGGGAACTCAAGTCTTTAACACCTGCATACAGGGTACAGGGTTCAAGCCTGAGGCATTCCCTACCACACCACCATAAGCACCTGGGGCATTTTCACACACACACACACACACACACCAGTAAAGCACAAGCACCATACACAAACTCCAGTAAAGCACCATACACAAACTCCAGTAAAGCACAAGCACCATACACAAACTCCAGTAAAGCACAAGCACCATACACAAACTCCAGTAAAGCACAAGCACCATACACAAAGAAAAATAAACATTGTAAATTGAAAGGCACCTTACCTGAATCCTGAATGAATACATCCAGAGTTAACGTCCATAATCCATACATCCTTCCCAATACTGAAGACCCGCGAGATCCACATGCTCCTTCCCGACGCCGACGAGATCCCTGAGGCACTGTCCCGAGTCCCTGCTGCTCCTCTTGCAGTCCGGATGCGTCCCATAATCCTGGCGGGTCTGTGCACTGTAAAAGTGCACAGACGCTCCTTGTCCCCTATGGGGACGGCTGTCCTGAGCATGCATAGACCGATAAGCGACTCGGTCTATAGTCCTAATTTTAAAAATATTTTTATTTTTTCATTTCTTTTCTTTCTTTTTCTTTTTGAGGGGGCTGCAGTCCGGCAGCCCTATGCCACGAGCCGCCCCTGCCGCTTCTGCTGTGAGGTTGTCTTACTGGCTCAGGTCGTATATTTTCATTATTTTATCCGTTTTTGATAAAAATTATTAGGCTTGTTAGTGTAGAATGTTCATAGTAGTTACAATCTTTCTTTATATATATATATATATATATATATATATATATATATATATATATATATATATATATATATATATATATATATATATATATATATATATATATATACTTGTTGTATCTATTATTCTTTCTTGATCCTTCCCCTACCCCTTCAGAAAACTCGTTTTAGTTAGAGAGTTTTCCCCCCTCCCTTCACTTTCTTCTCATAGGTAGCCATTTAAATTAGAGGCTAAACCTTTTTCCTTTTCTCTAAAAAAAAAAAAAAAAATAATGTAGCATTTACCTAGTTAGTTTTATTCAGCTTATAAGTCGAATATTTTAAGTATTCTTGGCTGTGTTTTGGGTGTGGTAACTTAGTGTGTGTTTTAGTTGTTATATCCTATTTTTTTCTGTATTGTCCTTGGTATTCCTTTTTTTCAGGGATGTCCAAGGATACCAAGGTGTCCGGATTCAAGAAGTGTGACTCATGCTGTCAGAAGATGTCTCTGACAGATGGTCACACTTCTTGTGTCTATTGTCTGGGCGCCGTGCACCTGCAGCACTCTTGTTCGGTTTGCCATGCCTTCAGCCCAAGAGTCCTGCAGGAGCGTAAAAATAAGTTAATCCTACAGGGTTTACTTCAGCAGGATTCACCAGCTAAGGCTCAGGCCGTGAAGGCCTCTAAGCCACCTAAATCTTCGGCTCCCCAGTTCGGATCCATCGATGGGTGAAGCTGTTCCTTCAGCCTCAGTTCCGGCTGGAACCGATTTACCTGTCTCCCAGTCGGTTCCGACTCTCTCTTCATAGCCATTGGGGAGTCTAAAGATATCTAGGTTTCCCTCCCTGGAGTCGATATGCTCGTCTCCGAGGTCTCCTCTGCTCCAATCAGAGCACAGTCATTGGTCCCACTCTTCTCGGTCCTCAAGACTATCAGATCATGACGTGGAAAGAGTGGTCAGTAGGCTGTTAAAATCGCAGACTCTAACAAAATTGTTGTCCACCATCCCATCAGGTGTCGGCTCTGTCCATGTCTGCAGTTATTCCTCCTCTGACTCCTCCCTTGAGCTCGGAGCCAGAGTTCGTTGGGGTTCGAGTCATGGAACCATTGGCACCGATACCTTCTCCTTCAGTTCCGTCGTCGACTCTGATCACTTCCTTGGTACCGTCCTTGGAAGGGTCTGGGTGCCGAGACTCCCTCGTTGGCTCCTTCGGCGCAGGTGAGCTCGGCTCCTACATTGGCTTCGGAGCCATCCCCCTCAGTGCGGAGAGGGATTCCGGTCTCTTTGGAACCAGAGCCTTCCCGGCATCTGAGCAGGGACGCCTTTGAGGTCATGAGGAGTGTGCTGGCCCCTGAGTCAGCCCCATGATCATCCCCATTGGCTCCTCCCACTATGGTGCCTGCGTCTGCCTCTGCCCCTTCTCCAGACCCCAAGCGTGGGGAACCAATGCTCCAGGGCACCCCCTTGGGTGTATCTTCCTCATCCGAGGCCTCCCCTGATCATTCAGAGGAGACACCTCATAAGAGGAAATGCAAGAGGAAGCATGTTGACTCCCCTGAGTCTGTCACATCAGATACCGAGTTAGAGGATTTGGAAGGGTCCCCGAGATCCCCCTCTGAAGATGTTTCCTTCTCAGACATCCTTGCGATGCTTAGGCAGAGGGAGAACTGGACTACCCAAGCCCTTCCGAGGATGAGTCGGTATTCCTGGATGCATTTGGATCCCGACCTTCCACCTCCTGGGTGTCTCCGCCTTTCGACCCACTGATGTCTGTGGTGGCTTGGAAGGTGTGGTCAGCTCAAGACACAGTGGAACCGACCCCCAGAAGACCCGCTAAATTCATAACTGCACCACAGGATAAACAGTTTTTGATCAAAGGTGTCCCTGTTGATGCCATGGTGGAAGCGGCGGCCACAAAGAAGGAGTTGGCTGAAACTTCTTCATCTGTCCATCCCCCTAACAAGGAGTCCAGGACAATGGACAGAAATGGGAAGCGGATGTTCTCTTCAGCGACCTTTTCTATGAGGTCTCTGAATTATTTGTGCCACTTTACCCATCTTCAAAGGGATCTTCTTAAAGACCTTGGAGATACCCTCCAAGATCCATCAGCTGAGGGGGCCCAGGCTAAGGCAGCCTCCCAGCTGGTGACTCTTAATTCATTGGTAAACTCCTCCATGAGGCTCATTTCTTATGCAGCCGATGGTGTGAGTAGAGCCGCAGGCACAGGTGTTGCTCTAAGGAGACACGCTTGGATGCGGCTATGTAACTTTGCGGAACCTTTCAGAGCATCCTTCACCAACACCCCCTTTGATGGTTCCTCTCTTTTTGGATCACAGATGAAGAACACCCTTACCAGGTGTGAGCAGGAAGGCAAGACACTCTCTGCCATGGGAGTCCATTTTTCCACTCCTTCCAGACCATATCCCAAGGGTCAGAAGAGTAGAAAGATGTGGTTCCGGAAATCCCAGGGAGCCTTGCCAGACACACGTGGTGAGTTCCCATCCAGGGGCAGAGGAGGGAACAATAATAGACACCGCCCTCATGGCAGAGGGGGTCCGCAAAACCAGGGCAGCAGAGAATCCTTCTCTGAGAAGCCCTTCCAGCATCCCTAAAGTGTTGCCTGACTGCCCTCCTCTGGAGGCAGTTGGGGGAAGATTATCGCTGTACCCAAGAGCCTGGCAATACATAACACAAGACAAATGGGTACAGTCGATTATATCCGGAGGCTACAGAATACCCTTTGTTCACACTCCCGTAGTGTTAAACAAGTCCCTTCCAGATGTTCCACCCGATCTAAGGGATCAAGCAGTACAAGAAATCTCAGAGCTGCTAAGAAAAAGGGCCATCCAGCAAGTCCCACAGACCAGCAAGGATCTGGAATTTACATAAGGTTCTTTTTGGTACCAAAAAAGACAGGGGACTGGAGACCCATTCTGGATCTCAGCAGACTGAACAGGTCTGTACAAAGAACGAAGTTCCAGATGGTCACGCTACAGTCCATTATGCCCTTTCTGGGTCAGGACAATTGGATGTGCTCTATAGATCTTCAGGATGTGTACTACCACGTCAAAATGGACAGACGCTCCAGAAGACTCCTTCGCTTCCGGCTGGGAGCCAGCCATTACCAGTTCAGAGCTCTGCCCTTTGGTCTCACCACAGCCCCCAGGGTGTTCACCAAATGTATGGCAGTAGTTACCGCTCACCTGAGACGGCAAGGATTCCAGGTGTTTCCATATCTAGATGACTGGCTCCTTACTGCTATCACCAGGCATCACCTTCTGCGAGCCAGAGACTACACTATCAAGACTTGCTCCAGACTAAGTATCTCAATAAATTTCAAAAAGTCTGCATTGTCACCCTGTCAGTCTATCACCTTTATAGGCGCAAATTTAAATACAAAAGACATATTGGCGAGCCTTCCACCAGACAGGATATTAGTGATTCGTCACCATGTACAGGTCTTATTAGCATGCAAAAGAATTCAAGCCAGGTTCGTCCTCCAAACTCTGGGTCTCATGGCAGCAGCAATCATACTTGTTCCTCTAGCTCGTTTTCACATGAGGATTCTCCAGTGGCTGCTTTTCACCCAATGGTCTTTCCAGCAGCTTCCCATGTCTCACACGATTATGATCACAGATGCATGCAAAAACCACCTTGCATGGTGGATGGTCTCCGCATCAGTGCCCCTGGGCAGACCATTTGTACCCCCCCAGTTGCTATGGTTGCCACGGATGCTTCCCTGATCGGGTGGGGAAGCATTATCAGAGCAGAACAGTCCAAGGCACCTGGCAACCTGATGAGTACCACCTGCATATAAACGTCTTGGAGATGAGGGCCGTGCTTTTAGCATTGCAAGCTCTTCAGTACTCTCTTCCTACCAGGACCATTGCAATTCAAACGGACAATATGTCAGTAGTGTGGTACACCAACAAGCAGGGCGGAACCAAATCCTACCCCCTATGTCGAGAAGCACTCAGACTCTGGCAGTGGGTGATCTCTTCCCAATGGTTTCTGATCTCAATGCACATCCCTGGGAAGTCCAACGTCATAGCAGACAGGCTGAGCAGAGCAATTCTCATGCCTTACGAGTGGTCTCTGAATCAAGTAGTTGCGGACCAAATATTCCGCAAATGGGGCCAGCCTTGCTGCAACCTTTTTGCCGCCCCCTTCAACAGCAAGTGCAACAATTTCTTCTCTCTCCTTCCACTTCTTGGACATTCCCCCAGAGATGCTCTAGTCCATGATTGGCCTCAGGGACTTCTTTATGCATTCCCTCCATTTCCTCTTATTCCGAAACTGATACAGAAAGCTACTGTATTGGGCTGCAAAATGATCCTCATTGCTCCTTACTGGCCTCGACAAATATAGTTCCCGTTCCTGCATCATAATCTTCTTGAGCAGCTTTGGACTCTGGACATAGTTCCAGACTTTCTGATCCATCAATCGGGTGGGCTGCACCAATCCCTGCAATCTCTCCAGCTCACTGCTTGGTTGCTCCACTTCCAAACTTAGCCAGGCTTCCAGATATCTCCCCCTCTTTGCATGAGATTATTTTATCATTGCACAAGTCTACCACTAGAAAAACTTATGCTAGTAAGTTGAAACGTTTTTCTTCCTGGGCAGAGACTAAGAGTATAGACCCATTTTCAGCCCCTATACACCACATTTTGGAATTTCTTGTGAAACTCTTTCATTCTGGTTCCACTTCCGCTACAATTAGAGTTCAGTTAGCTGCAATTTCAAATTTTCACATTGGCCTGTCGGGAAATAATATCATGTTGCATAACTATGTAAAGCCTTTCTCAAAGGGACCACTCTGCTCAGGCCTCCAGTGAGAGATCCTCCACCTCCGTGAGATCTAAATTTAATTTTAGCTTCTCTAATATTGCCTCCCTTTGAACCTGCAGCATCTTGTTCCTTGAAGTTTTTATCTTGGAAAACTCTCTTTCTGGTAGCCATTACTTCAGCCAGAAGAGTTTCGGAACTGCAGGCTCTTTGTACCCGTCCTCCGTACCTAGTGTTCCACAATGATAGGGTTACTCTCAGGACTAATCCTTCCTTCCTAAGGTCTCTTCAGAAAATAATTTGAATCAGTCCATAGACCTTCCTGTGTTTTTTCCCAACCACTCCAACAGGGCGGAATATTGCATCAGTTAGATGTTCACAGGCAACTATGCTTTTATTTGCATAGAACTAAAGATATCAGGAAATCGGACTGACTTTTCCTTTCTTATGCTGAGGGTAAACAAGGTCTTCCAGTCTCAAAAGTAACCTTGTCCAGGTGGTTGACTTCTATCATCACATTTATCTATCAACTGAGGAATAAAGAATTACCTGTTAAACCAAAAGGCCACTCCACCAGAGCTTAAGCCACTTCTGTGGCCTTTCAGGCTAGGTTGCCCATGGAATCTATTTGTGCTGCAGCTACGTGGGCCAACCCACATACTTTCATTTTCAGAGCAAGCGACTTAAACCTTAGCACGGATATAAATAGGACGTGCTGGAGGGATAGATTTATCACTCAGAGACTCCCTATGCTGTGGAATAAAATCCCGATCCATGTGAGGCAGAGCACCTCGCTGGCTCTGTTCAAGAGAAATCTTGACCTGTGGATGGGAGATCGTAGGTTTATCCCGGGAATCATCTCTGTGTCACTGCTGGACAGAGGCACAACAAACTAATGGGCACAGTATTTTTTCATATAAGGGGTGGCGTAAGCCACAAAAATTTGGGCTAGGCTTATAAATGCCTTAGGGCAGATAGCCTAGTATAAACCTATGAACCTATGAACCTATTATAAGTTGGATGTGGTTTCCAGAAACAGAGCAGATTTTGGTTCCACTGTTCTGAAGAGTTTGTTCCGATGAGCCACCCAGGATTTTAGGTGCTAGGGACGCTGTCCCAACCAGCAAGAACAAAGGCGAGATAGACAACTTAACATAAAGAAGTTATGTACCTACCATAACGTTCCATGTTAGTTGTCTTCTTCTCGCCTTCTTTCTTGCGTCCCACCCTCCAACCTCCTATCCTTGTAGACCGAGAATAGTTCCTTATGGTTTTTCACTGGCTGAGTCTTCTCTGGCTATTCCCTTCTGTCTAGAGCCTCTATGGAGGTTTTATATATTCCAGGATAGGATCCTTTCCTTATTATGTCTGCAGTTAGACTTACCAAATGAGATCTGGGTATCTAGCACCAGGCATCATGGGATATGGGGTGGCCTCAAGCCAGCATGCAGCTCTCGAGCTTTTGACAATGGCCGAGTCGGAGACGAGGATTGGCTCCGAACCCAACCAGCAAGAAAGAAGGCGAGAAGAAGACAACTAACATGGAACATTATGGTAGGTACATAACTTCTTTTTCATGTACCTGCTTAACTGAATAAAGTACTGGAACCTTCAACAGGGTGCCTTTATTCCTGCCACAAGGAGGGTATCGGAGAGAGGAAATCTCCTAGATGCACTAGTTAAAGTGATTTTATCTGAACTAATCCTTTATACTCTGTTTAATGATATACAGAGATGGATATGCAACTAGTGTAAATGTATAAGGCAAGTATCCTTCTAGAAAAGTCATGTAAAAACATCACATTAATAGTTACTGAACTATAAATGTTACTTGGAATGTAACTAGGAAGGTAATCTATTGTGTAACTACTGTTCTGATTTTAGGCACTGTCATTCATTACTAGGTGGGGATACTCACAATAGATTGCAAATAACTCAGTAATATTTTTCTCTGTTTACAATGGCAATTTGACATTTATAGTAAGAGGTCTGGCAAATACAAAACAATAAAGAAAAGAAAATATATTTCTGGTTTCTTTCAGAAAAGCATGGTTTCTTTATGTTACATATTGGACTTCATTGATTCAGAGATTCAAAGTAAATTTTATTGTCATTTAGGACTACACATGTTTAAACCTAAATGAAATTATGAGTATCAGCTCACCAGGAGAGTACAGAAGAAGCATAGGATACAGCAAATACAACATTAAACATATCAAGTAAAAGAATTAGAGACTAATGACTATGCCACAAGAACATAGGAAGAAAAAGCTAACCCCCCTATGTACTCATATAACTACTGAACAGTAGCAGCATGACAGGTAAAATTGGTTATTGATCATGAACTAAAACTGTCACTCTTTATGTGTTATTACATAAAGCAAGTACCAGGCAATTGCACTTGAATAGAAATATATAACTAAATAAATATTGCACATTCCAAACAAAATACTGTTATTAAGTTAATTTGTGGTTGAAGTGACTAGGGATGGTGTCCGAGTTACTAAGTCTTATCATCATTGGGTAGAAACTGTTAATGAATCTGGAGGTCCTACAGCGAATACTGCAGTACCTCCTGCTAGATGACAGTTGAGTAAACCAAATGTGTGCAGGGCGCGAGAAGTCACTAAGTATTTTGTTGGCTCTTTTAAGGCTCCTTGCTGTGAATAACTTTTGCATTGATGGAAGACTGGTGCCCATGATTTTCTCAGCAACTCTCGCCACTCTCTGTAGCTTCTTCCTTTCTGCTAATGTACATTTCCCAAACCAAACAGTGAAGTTACAAGTGAGAATGCTCTCAACAGCTCTTCTGTAGAAGGTGGAGAGAATGGTAATTGTGAGCTTTTCTCTTCTGAGGCTTCTCAGAATGTGGAGACATTGAAGGGCCTTTTTAACCAACTGACCAGTATTCACAGTCCAAGAGAGATCCTCTGAAATGTGTATTCCAAGAAATGTTGTAGTTTTAACCCTTTCCACCTCATCACCATTAATCTTGAGCGATGAGGGGCCAGTTGACCTTTTCCTGAAGTCAACGATGATTTCCTTTGCTTTATTGACATTCAGGTCTAGGTAGTTTCTCATACACCAGTCGATCAGGGAGTTGACCTCATCTCTGTACGCTCTTTTATCCTCTCTTTTGATGAGGCCCATGACCATGTTGTCATCTGCAAACTTGATGATATGATTGGAGCTGTGTTTTGCAGAATAGTCATGGGTAAGGATGTTGAACAGCAGAGGGCTGAGTACACATCCCTGAGGAAAATCATTGTTGAGAATTATGCACCCCAAGTTGTTATTTCCTACACATGTCCTCTGTGGTCTGTTAGTCAAGAAGTCTAGATCCAGTTATAAAGGTGCTTGTTAATTCCAAGGTTGATTATCTTATCGATGACTTACATCAGAACCATAGTATTAAATGCCAAACTGAAGACTATGAACAACGGTCTGACATAGTTGTTCTTTCCCTCTAGATAGTCAAGTGAGAGGTGCAATGCCACCGATATGGCATCAGCAGTGGACCAGTTTGCCTGATAAGTGAACTGCAGAGGATCAAAGATTGATGGTAGAATTGCTGACAGGTGTTTTTTTTAGCTATCCTCTCAAAACATGAAGACTTTGAAAGTTGGTTTGTTATTTTAATAAAGTATTTTGGTATTTTAGATTGTATCCTTGGTGGGGGTGCTGTGGCAGCATTGTCGCCTCACAGTAAGACGCTGTCTGGTTCGACTCTCAGAGCGTCTTCTGCGTGGAGACATGCGTGAATGGGCGTACCTTCATTGAAGGTTGTGTGTCAGGGCTGGCAACTCGGTACGTAAAAATTAACTGCCAATCATTAGCGGACCAGAGTTCCACTGTGGCAACCCCTAACCAGGAAAAGCCGAAAGTCACAACAACAACATTTTGGTATTTTAGATTACTGGCCATGTATTTTTCTTGGTTTTGGCACATTTTTCTGTTATTTGTGGTTGTTTAGTATAGCGTCTCAAAACATTTCATGATGTTAGAAGTTAGAGCAACCA